>NW_015150773.1:597877-598896 GCF_000732505.1 Cyprinodon variegatus
ATCATTTTGATCTTTGTGGTGAGACTTACTCTTCCGTAATTATGTTCTGACTGCCTGATCTGTTCTGCCTCTCGACCTCTGAGCATGCCTGTTACCGTCCGACCTGTTTGTCTGTATGGAAGAAAAACTTTGGAATCTGCCTTTTTTTTAACACAGAATTTTAAACACAGTTTTTTTTAGACATTGAATTCCTTACACTCAATTTTTATCTGGTAAAAATTCACCATAAAAAATTCAGCTGCAAAAGTGTTGAACTTTTGGTGAACTCAAGCCAAAGCAATCTACACTCGATAGAGTCGAGCAGCTTCTAGCCAATGAAATTAGCTCATTTGGTCACGTGACACAACAGCTGCACTCAGCGCTGTTCCCGGCTGAATGAGGATTTTTTATTTTAATAAACAGATAGAATTACGAATGTCAGTTATCTACTAACAGACAGCTATTAGAGTGTTTCCTCTTATCAGACTGGGTGAAACAGCTGAGCCGATCACAGCTAGTACGACACCCCTGTCTGCCAAGACTCTTGGTTCGATCCGGAAGAAGCGGCCGGCGGCAAACTTTTTTTCTTCTTCATTTTGGTCAGAGGCAACATGGCGGCGGCAAACAGACAGGGTGCCGTGCTATCTGTGATCCGCTCAGTTGACTCTGTCTTGGATTCTCTTCTTTTTTTTTTTGTTTTTTTCTTTGTATATTTATTTTTTATTTTTAATGCACACTTTTTTTTCACTTCACAATGCTGCTACACGGATTGATTCTTTTTTTTTTTTAACAGTGTCCTGTCTGGCAATGTGGTAATAAGAATAATTGTCTTGATGTCAAAAAGAGCCCAACAGATTTTACTTTCACAAGTGGAGCAGTACGGCTATCGCCATAGTGTTCTGCTCACCTTGGGGAACGGGGGGGCTATTGGAGTCAGTGGGGGAGCTGGCTACCTGGGAGTGCAGTAAGCACCCCAGTCCTTTTCCTCCCCATCACCTTCTGATGAGGTCACCGAACCCAATTTTATTTAGCATTTTAGA
>NW_015150773.1:600525-602686 GCF_000732505.1 Cyprinodon variegatus
AAACACCAAAACAAATGCAGGGTGGATTCAGACTCCAACAACAGAAACAACAATCATCTGACTCTGTCATATTCCATAGTTTTAACATTTCTCCAGTGGGTAAGAACTTTATATGATATTATGCCATTTACTGACTCAGATGAACATTTGTCCGCTGATATTGGTGGATTTTAGACCTTGTGTCTGCTTCACTCACTCCACATAATGCTGATCGCATAGAGCTGTTTTAAACATGCTTGTCACTGCTGATCACTAATCCAATCCATCTTTATTTGTTAGGCTCTGATAAAACAACCACAGCAGACAAAAAGTGATGTACAGAAGAATAGATAATACATCACAGTTTAAAAAGACAAAACAGCTTAAACATCAGTGACTTCAGCCATGAGTATTGTGTTCTAGAAAAGTTCAAACTTAGAAATAAAACCTTGCCCAAGAGAATCAATGGAAGTGGTTTTATTATCATATCCAAAGGACTCTGCTGAAGATTTTGATGAGTTTAGTTGATAAGACATTTCATTTGGTTTGAATGTTAGACTAAAACAAACCAGTGAGAAAGCATGAAGTTGTATACCAGCTTTCCAAATGGCCGAAAAAACCAATTTAAATCCAGGAACAATTGGCTTTTAGTGGTGGTGGGAACAGCTGACTGACACGCGTCTACCCGGGCCAAATGACTCAGCAAGCGACCTGCATTCTAATCGACTTGTCTCTGATCGGCATGCATTGGAAACACCAGTTGACCATCCAAATTACCTGATACCATTGAAAGCAACGTACGGACATCAACATACCATGTCAGTCACTTCTGAACTGACAAGCTAAAAATACTGTTTACATTCATGGAGTAGCTCTGGTGAGAGGGATTTGGACAGATAAAGGAGAGAAACAATAAAGCACTCTGATTACGCCCTGGCTTCCTTTCATGATACTCTCCATTGTTTACTTCCCTGATTTCTGTTGCACTGGTGATATCATCAATGCTAACCCAGCATGATGGTGTCACCAGACATGCAGAGGCAGGGGTACAGAGGGCACTTGGCTGCCAGCAAAGGGTTAGACCAGCTTTTTNATCAATGCTAACCCAGCATGATGGTGTCACCAGACATGCAGAGGCAGGGGTACAGAGGGCACTTGGCTGCCAGCAAAGGGTTAGACCAGCTTTTTTTGCTCATGGGAAGGGAGCCATGTTTGAAAAACAGGCTATTTTTAGTGGGAAAGAGGCTATAGAAAGATGAACCGTGGGCAGAAATTAAAGAAAAGGTGACAACACTTCTCATCAGCTTTATATACCTTCTGTTTTTCTCCTTAGAAAACTTGTTTCTCTCTGTAGAAAACCACACAGACTGGTGGCTCTACTGGCAGGGGAGGCTGACCTCCAGAACTGCTGTTTTTCCTCCACTGCACCAACTAGACCAAACTCTCTTAGGCTTGGACTCCTCCTTTGCTTCAAAGTTCAACACATTCATCATTGCTTTTCGAGGCACCAGGTGCCATCTCACTGCTCTTCTCTTCCTACGCTCATCTGAATTGCAAATTGCTTGGTAGGAAGAAGCTGAGCAGCAGTCGTGAGCAGCAGAATGGCCCACGGAGGCAGACTCCAGGCGACGGAGCCGATGGGGGAAAATCTAAGAATAATGACGGATACACAGAAACACAAACAGAGAGCAAAGGCTGGATCTGGGACTAAAAATACGTTCACTCTTTGAATAATGTAGCCTCAAAGACTTGCATGCTATTTATGTACACTGATGGCATGTACATAAAAAGCATGCAAATCCCCCCACACACCAACATGTTGTGTCACACTATCCTTGTGGGGACTTTCCATTGACTTCCATTCATAGAAAAAAGGCTGAAACTGATGCTTTTCAACATGGACTGTGATGGTTTCATAACTGAGTACTGTCTGTGTTTGTGTGTCTGCATGTAGGGAGCTTGGCCTCCTGGTCCTCTTTTGCTCCAGTTGTTAAAGCCTGACTTCTGTTGCTGGTCCACGCTCTGGGTGTACTGGGAGGGGGCGGTGAATTGAGAAGACAACACATTAAACAGACCCATTCTACAAATAGAGAAATGTTAATAGAATAGACATCCATTATCTGTTCTAGGTTGTGTCCCTCTCTTCTTGTCCCTTTTCTTCTTGTTTTCCTCTCTATGTTTT
>NW_015150773.1:604096-606041 GCF_000732505.1 Cyprinodon variegatus
AACATTTGCACCTTAAAGACTACTTTCCTGTTTTTCTTTTAATAATTCCTCATAAAAAAGACCATTCAAGCTACTAGTGTGAAGTGAATGGAAAGCAACAAAGCAACAATGGGGAAATGCTGTCCCCTCAATGCTAATGTAAACCCTGGTTGGATAAGGATTCAAAACTGGATATGAAGATGAAATCTGATGCACAGTTTCAGTGTTACAACTGCTAAAATAATTGCTGTCTGTGGTTCTACATTAGGCTATGATGTAATTGAGCAATATATGAAAAAAAAAAGAACTATGAACTAGTTAATTTTTTGGAACTGTGAACTTAGTAGAAAATTTTGAATTATGAACTATGAACTGAACTAATTCATTTTGAAATGTGTGAACTGAACTTTGAACTAGTTCAGGTAGAAAGAGAACTTTCCCAGCACTGCCTATAAGTCCCCAAAATGTAGCATATTTCCAGGAAATTGTCCCCACAAGGTAACAAAAACATGGCTACACAAAAGATAGAATAGTCTGGGCTGCTCTTCATCATCTGGCCTGCTCTTCATCATCTCTATTTTCCTCTATTGATGCCATTGGAAAACTATTAGCAGCTAATATCTACAATACAAGAAGCACTGGGAGCTAAATAAATCCTCTGAACCTCATGTAGAAGGAATTATATTCATTTTATTTTATTTTGCGGTCAGAACTAGTGCTGCCAAGGCCTCTTTGTCTGCTGCAGCGACATGTCACTGCATTTCCTGTCTGGTTTTAGTCATAAGTTGGAGATTTCTCTGCCACCCTGACAGGCTGAGGCTCTGAGAACCAGATGGATTCTGGGAGGAAATAGAAGAGCGAGAGGACTGGAGGTGCAGACATGCAGTGTGTGAGGTGTGGGCAGTGAGTGACAGGGGATGGACGAAGGATGTAGAGGCATGACATAAAGTCAAGCACTCAAAGCATCTGGAGAAAGTGGGCGGAGCTGCTGCAGACGTGCAGCAGTCTGAATGTTTCACATCTTAAATGAGGCCTGCCGACTCTGACAGGACTGGAGAGGCGACCAGAAAAAGTTAGAACTGGACCCTAAATCATTTAGTGAATGATTGATTATTCATAAAAAAAACTACACTGCAAAAATGTGAATCTAAGTTAGTCATTTTTTTTTTATAAGTGCATTTTTCTTGCATTGATAAGTAAGGTTAGTGAGACACTTTGAAATTGGAACAAGACGATTTACATTTGAAATAAGAAAAGACAACTGCAGTTTTATATTCCAAGAGCAAAATATCTAATAATCTTATTTTAAGGGTAAAAATCCTCATTTCATTGGCAAACCATCTTATTTATCTACTCAAATTAAGGGTAAATTCCCTTAACAATATTGCAGTGTAAATGTAGCTTCCAATCATGACCTTAGCATCCAACGATAACATTTTGACCTCGACATACTCTATTTATTACACCATAAAACAGATCAGAACAGAAGAAGAAACTATGCAGCGTCCTCATGTCCAACAAGGCTGCACTCATTTGCCTGCTGTCAGCGCTGAGTGGATTAGTTTATAATATGCCTGGTGAAAAAGGACTAGTTCGCTCACTAATGTTGAATGATGTAACTCATTCTCATGTCATATTAGAAATGGTTAACGTTAAAAATATTCAATTAATCTGAATCCTCATCCTTCTTACAGCATCCTTCATGCGTTGCTCTTAACTGAAGAGTCCAGATCTCTGCTTCCCTTTAGGGTCTGAGGGGGAAACAGAATCACTCCATGGATAAAAGTATTAATAATGATTACAGCTGCAACTGACTATTAATCTGAAAATCGTTTAAGGTGTCGACATTTTTTTTAAATTAATAATCAGATAGCCTAAGCTTCATTAAAGAAGACTTCATCTGTGCAGTCAGTTCCTCCAGATTACGATCCTGCCTTCAAAGATTATTTCTACAAAATGAAACCAG
>NW_015150773.1:608431-610077 GCF_000732505.1 Cyprinodon variegatus
TGGAAGATGGCAGGAGGAGGGGCTACTATATTTGGGCAAAAATGGCCGCTCCCAGACTCAGTGATCGTTACGAAAATTATTCTTTTTATTTGCTTTACTTTATTGTACTGATTAATGCAAAATTCATAAAATCAATCAATTTGTTTTAGGTATAGATAATGATCCAATGATTATTTCTTGCTGACCAGATTTTTTCTTTAAACTTTCTGTTCTCCACTGGAGTTTATGCTGATCTCTGATTGGCTGCTTTTGATCTGTATGGATTTATCCTGTTTCAGATCCTTCCATCTCAGGTCATTTCTAGTTATAAGAAGAGCTAAATGTTAAATATTCCCGTCATATAAAGAAGTTCACTGTCCAATATGTCCAATATTGATGACTTGGCGGAATTCATCCTGAATAATTTTTATAGATGAAGAAAGTCAGATAAATGTCAATGAAAATCCTGAACAGACACCCTGAAATGGAATAAAATCTATCAGCGCTGGACTGATTGATTGAGTTAAGGATCCAGATGTTGATGTGATTTAAAATGTTCTTTCAGAAACTGCTAAACCACCTTCACCTTTAGTGTCGTTTTTACTGCTTCTTCCTTCAGTGCCTAAACTATAACCTTCTTTTGAGGATTTTCTTTAAGTCATTAAATGCTTGAAGTATTCCAGCTCTAAATGGGTCCGTAACTCAAGGCCAGAGCTGAAAGCGTGTTAAATTTCAAAGCAGTGAGGAGGATGTCCTTACAGGACACTGCAAAAGGGGACAGTTGGAGGACTGACATTAAATAAAACAGTCATGAAGACTATCTGTAGAAAATTAACTGTATGAAACTGTGAGTGATGAAAACAACCCAACGCAGATCTGAGCCAAGAGATTCATTATTTCTCAGTAGATTCTACTGTGAGCTTTAATGGGGGAGGAGGAGAGGGGAGTGGTTGTCCTCTGCAGTCCCAGGCTCCAATGTCTGCACAGACGTGTGTCGACAGGGGCTCTGAAATATTTACACAGCTCTGGGAAAATGTAAGACGTTAGATTTTAAGGAATCACGTGAAAACATGAGTGGGTGCCGGTTGGTTCAATATTTAACTCCCATTAATCCTGCAGGGACACAAAGAAAACAACCCCAGTTTGAATCAGCAAATGCTCATCCTGCTAGTGTTCTGCCTGCACGCCTGGCCTCATTAGCAGCACATCTCCCTGCAGAAATCAGTGTCCAGCAAGCGATTGTGTTTGGATCAACAAGCCATTATCTGGAGTGTCCCGGCATCCAGAGGACGCCGGCTTCCCCAGCAGTGCAATGCATTGTAATGAGCTGAACAAAGTCATTTTCTTTTCTGCCTCGGTTTTTGTGGCTGTGATGCATTTCGAGGCAAAATCAGAGACAAATGAAATGCAAATTTTCCCTTACGTAGAAAGACATTCTGTTTGGAGAACTGAGCATTAGGGTTTCATCTGAAATAACTTTCTGGTTGGTGAGATGTATCGCTGCTTTGACTGCTCACCCACTTTCTGTGGTGCTGCTAAGGCTCGGCCTTCCTCTGAGCTAAGTTCTGTTTTCTGTGATATCTCTAAATTACTCTTATGCTAAGCTCAGACTGCAAGAAGCAGAGGCAGCAGAAGCAGCTAATTTACATGCAAAGTCAATGGTTGAT
>NW_015150773.1:612372-613856 GCF_000732505.1 Cyprinodon variegatus
TAAAGTAAAGTAAAAATATCAGAAAAATCTACTTGAGTACAGTAACGAAGTATTTGCACTTCATTACTTCCCATCTCTGCTGCTTGCACTGAGCCTGGTTCTGCTGGAGGTTTCTTCCTGTTCAAAGGGAGTTTTTCCTCTCCACTGTCGCTACAAGCATGCTTAGTGGGAGGGATTGCTGAAGAGTCAATGAGTCGATGCAATTAACTGTTTTTTCCTTAGATTCAGGACAATGAACCAATGTTTACTACGTTCTTTAATTATTTAGGTAGAAAAGGTAAAAAAATGCTTAATCGACAGGTCAGAACGATGCTAAACATGGCTACGTTTCCACTAACCATTGACATGCAGGTCAAGAGGCTACAAGTCTTTTAAAGGAGAAATTCTCCCGGAGCGTGAACCAGTCAGCAGCCTCCCCCACATTGCTGCCACGCTGCTGCTCTTTGCTTTATGCTTAGTGAGAACGACTCAAATGTTTAATTTAATCATGCATCCCGTTAATTTTGAAAGACCCAACATCTATCTTCATTCTAGATATAATTACATTTCGCAGCAGGCTTTTGTGATGTCAAAGCAATTACTGAAGAGCAGGCCATGGCTGGAATCTCATCCCAGCCAAATATAGCTCCACTTTCCCCCTATGCTTATCAGGCATATGTTAAATAGAAATCTGATGAACGTTTAGAGCAGTGTTGCCAGAAATTCATCCTAACGAGATCATCAATTCCAGCAGCACAATCCTGGTCCTTGTTATGCAATGATGATGTCTGATTCCTCTGAAGCTCCCTGCCTCTTACATAATCAGGGATTACATTTCCCAGCTTTTATCTACGGCCCCGTTATGTTTCATCAGGTGACTCAACAGATATATCGAAATCTGTTCTCTCTATAATTGGAGTAAAAATAAATGAATGATTTTGCTGAAGTTGTTTGGTATCTAACTATTCTGATGATGGTATTTATCACTCGCTGCAAAAGCAGAAGAGATATTTTGTTATTTTTAGATATAGAAATTATAATCCCATGGACATATTTGATAAATCAGAACATGAGGGGAGTGGAAGTGGTGGTGCAGCGGGTTAAGAGCCTGACCTATTCAGAGGATTCCTTCCACTGCAAAAACGTTCTAGAAATAAGTAAAAATGTCTTAAATTAAGTGTATTTAGCCTTACTTTCAGTCGGTAAATAAGATGATTTGCCAACGGAATCAGTATTTTTACTCTCAAAATTAAATTAAATAATATGCACTTCAAATAAGACATTATTTTTTATCTTATTTTCAATGTAAATTGCTGTGTTTCATTGGCAAAGTCTCACTGACCTCTTCAATTCAAGAAAAAATGTACCTATTGAAGAATAACATAACTTATTTAGATATAATTTTTTTATTGCGGTGCTCAGAGGTTCAAGCCCGGCCAGGTGACTTTGCTGCATGTCTCCCACCTCTCTCCCTTTCCTGTCTTCTTTCAGAAATATTAAAAATA
>NW_015150773.1:615652-617305 GCF_000732505.1 Cyprinodon variegatus
AAAACAGACCAAATCACTTTTGAACTGGTGAAATAAGCCCTGAGGACTCTGACAGGACACAGAGTACAACCTCTCAGTCTCCTCAGAGGAGTCAGGAGGAGGAGAGAGACTCATTTACCAGGAGTCTGGCCATAAAACTCCAAGCTGAATTAGGCAGGAGATGAACCAGCAGATCATCAACTCCAAGCAGAAGCTTCACTCACTCCCTTTGCGGATGAAATTTCAAGCAGTCAGACATCCTGTTGAGGAGCCGTAGCTTCAGCTGCAACAAACGCTTGAACAGCAGCTGGCAAAGTGGCTCACACTGACACAGAATAATGAAAACCTTCAGAACATGTAAATATATGAGATACACACATATTTTCCTGCTGCAGCCGTGAAATAAGGCGTAAAAAATCTGAGAACTTTCTGCCGGTTTTGGTGATGCAGTGATGGTGATGCTGCGGCGCTGCAGGCAGGCATGGACTGGTAATCGGGCGTACCGGGCATTTTCCCGGTGGGCCGACGAGCTGTTTGGGCCGGCAGACCTGACATGTATATTAATAATATGTATTATTATTATTATTATTATTATTATATATCCGCCTCGTTATATTTGCATAATGCATAAAGAAAATTAAAATCAGCAGTATCTGTTCCGATCATGCGGCCCTTACCTCAGGCTACTGCAGCCCATTGGTTATCATCCCTGACAGTCTAAAGGGCTAGGCCAATCAGAAAGTAAGAAAAACACCTTCACTCTCCATTGGAACTTTGTGCAGCGCTGTTCACAGTAGTAATGGAGAAGAAACACAAGGGAGGCGCAGAGAAACTGCGCGAAAAAAAGAAACAAGTTCTTCAAACGGACGCTGCGAAATGTGTCAAACTGACTGACATGTTCCCATCAGCAGGCCCTTCATCTGCTCCGGTGTCTGATGTTAAATATGATGGTGGTGCAGACATCCCAAGTCTCCCAGAAGTTCCAGGAGTCTCCCTGATATAAATAGTTGTTCACGGATGCCCGCAAGTCGGATAAATTATCCCGGATTTTAGACTCTGCAAGGTGGTGTTTTTTATTTATTTTTTTTAATGCTAGTGAGAGCGGACAGGCAGTACAATAATTCATGCATCATGTGCGGATTAGAACTACTTTGATTGGCAGACAACAACAAGAGAGAGATGGGTGAGGAGGAGGTTGCTGGTGAAACCTGTGCATCTGTCCAAAGCGATGCTCTGATCAGAGAGCTGATTGGATCAGTCTGAAAATAAGCCAATAAGTTTCAGTTTACTCTTTTACAGTCACCCCATTTTACAGCAGGAAGTGTCTCCATTTCTAGTGAGAGTGAAGAATGATGGAGTGCATGTATGGTGCACGGTGCGGCCAGGAGCGTCAGCTGACCCAGTACTATACAGAGGCACAATAGGGCACCAGAGGAAATGAGAGCACAGAGCATGTGAGCTAAAAAAATTTGGGCAATTATTTATTTTATAAAAACATGGGCACAGATAATTAATTATGCAAGCAAATATTTTATGGCACTTATTTATTATTATAAAGCATCATAAATAAATTGTACTATAAGATTGTTATTTTCTGCATTATGAAATATCTACCTGAAGCAAACTGAATCGGCCCTCTTGTGAACTTCGCTGTATATCTATAATCCACTACTG
>NW_015150773.1:620046-622722 GCF_000732505.1 Cyprinodon variegatus
AAAAGAATAAAATAAGAATAAAAATGACTTTTTATGCATGAGATTTACTGCAGGTGAACACTGATCCCTGCAGTTCATAGGTCAGTATTGGTAGCCCTTCCTCTGACTCGGTAGCCATGAAGTAGCCCTCAGCCTTAAAAAGATTGGTGACCCCTGCTGTAGAGGAACGCTGTGCCCTACTAGTGCTTCTCCATCAGATCTCCAAAGTCACTGTGGCTGTTGTGCAGCAGTGTAAATCTCAACTATACAGAGAGTTACTTCCAACATTATTGTAATGTTTCAGATCAACATGGGATGTGAGTTAAAAGGCGCTGCAGCGTAACAATGTTCCGTAATGAAGCCGTGAAAACAGCAGCTGCTTTGTCTCCAGGCTATTCTGTTTCAGACTGGGGCTTCATTTACTGTTAATGCTTGAAATGAGATACGCACCCAGGCACCTGATGAACCATTTATTATTTTAACAAGGCACAGGTTGCTATTATCCTCTCCTAAAACTTTTACCTGGGAATAAATTCAGCGACACATTTCAGGGAACATCTCTACAAACCGCAGCTGAACCCTGTGAAAACTAGCAGCTCTGCTGACATTAGCTTACATTACTACTGTTGAACTGAGAGACAGATTTCTGTTTTTAATCTGTGAGAAGAGCTGCCGGGCCCGCTGCATGCACATGTCAGGGCTATGTGCATCACAGGAGGGAGGTATCTGGGTGATGATGGAGCGGCAACAAAAAGCAGGTTTGTTTTAAGTGCCTTCAGTGCTCCGCCAGACGGCAGGAAGAGAGGCAACATTTATTAGGCTGAGGCAGAGTGCAGCAGGAGACACATGGAGGCGAGCAACAAGGAAAAAACCTATTTATGGAAGTACGACCTGGTTGTGCATTAAGGAAATAGCACAGAGTTCAGGACTGAAGCTGCAGTCAAAACTTTACAAAGTTTATCACTTATGACACCTTTGCTATTACATTTGGTCCCTTTGAGCGTTTAAAAGGTACAAACCCACACTTCAACTCAGACCGTTCGTAAAAAGCACAGAAAAACAGAGGACTGCAGGACAGGGGCGGATTTAGGACATTTGGGGCCCTAGGCAACTGCCTAGTATTGCCTAATAGTAAATCCCCTTCTGAACACCACATTACCTTATTATATCCAATGAAAATAAAACGTGGTCCAAACAACTAACCCAGTTCTGTAACTGGTCTCTTTAAAGGGCCTTCCTGAGGTTCAGTGAAGCTCTGACTTGCAGAGAGCTGCTTCCCGTTCCTGCAGCAGCCTCTCCTTCCTGCTGGGAGCATCAATTATTCCCAGGAGCAGGGGGGGATGTCACACAGTGTGAGAGAAGGAGTGACTGTTAATTAAACATTTTCTCAAATACCACTGGCAACATCAGCCTGTCTGCACAGATACTGATTGCACGCCAAAAAAGGGTTGTCATGACGACTTCACAACCAGTGACCTCTGGAAATGGTCCCTCATGTGTTTTTTTTTGGATTCCAGTGATTGTAAAACTTTGGAGCAGCTAAGGGCAGCTGATTCTGTGTTTGTCCTGTTTCCTGCGGAATGATGTCAGCGTGTCTCTGGACTGAACCGTGTCAGAGCAGCGTCCACCCGTGCCGCCATTCGCCGTCGGCCACCTCAGCTCTGGAAGCTCAACACAGTTAGGTCGGTTTTCCAGCAGAAGGGGCAGGAACTGGGCGGGTCTTCATGTCAGGCAGATCAGTGTAACCTGTGAGGCTCCATGTTTGTGTGAGAGTGTGTCGTGTGTGTGTCATTGCAGACGCCTGAGCTGTGCGTCACTAAATGAACACATCAGGTTAATGTCGACTGCTTTCTGTTTGACAAACAATGGCAGGACTGCAGAGCATCACGGGTCTCCGTGTCTGATCACCATCATCATCCTCACATGAAAAACACACTTTCCTACATCTTTCTGGCATAGGGGGAGGGGGCACCCACGCATTTTCCGGCTTAATCCATGCCCACTGACACACGGCCCTCCAGCTGCTGCTTCACAGGCTCTTCAGCTGAGGATCCTTTTAGCTCTGAGTGGTTTTACCTCAATCCTGCATAACAGATCTGTTAATAACTGCAGGACCGTTTTAGGGACATCAATAAATGAAAGTTTATTTATGTAGTATTTTTTTTATCAAAAACAATAAAGCAATTAATGCATTTTATGACTGACTGCCTATATTCCATGAAATGAAATGTTGTTTTCCATATTCAACAGACGTCACCTTCCAGCAGCAGCATTAATCTGGCTGCTCTCTGCACAGGACAGCAGGTTAAAACAAGGGCTTAGGCCAAAATCAAGGCTTTAATGGTTCCTGGCTTTAAACAGCAGCTTCTCTGCCTCCTGCAGAGGGATGGAGAAAAGCTTTTCACACTCATGGAAAGGTGCTTAGAAACAGTGAGGATGAATGCACACTAACAGGAGAATACAGCTTTGACTAAAATGAACTGCTTCAATTGGTAACAGCTAACTGAATTAAGATATTCAACTTAATTTATTTAGTTTTCAAGTTGGCAGTTTCACTCATCGTATATAAATAAGGTTGAATAAACCTAATTTAATTTCTGGTTTCCAATTAAAGCAATATATTTAGGTTGGAGCTGCTTTGATCTTTTTAAAGGAAAAGTCTGGAAGTACTTTAAATATAAAATTATTACATAATGT
>NW_015150773.1:624967-626346 GCF_000732505.1 Cyprinodon variegatus
ACGTGCAATGTAAATTGGTGAAATAAACTGAACTATTCTATTCTTATGAAAGCAGCAGTTATCAGGTCTCTCCTTAGATTTCCACGTTCATTGAGGTCCAGTCTTTTACTTGGCGATTCTGACAGGTAGATATTCTATACACTGCAAAAAAATTAAATCTAAGTAAGTCATTTCTTCTTAAAATAAGTGCATTTTTTCCTAAATTAAGGATTTAAATGAGGCACTTTGCCAATGGAACAAGACAATTTACACTTAAGAACATAAGAAAAAACAATTGCATTGCCTTATTTCAAGTGCATTTTATCTAGATACCTTATTTTAAGAGTAAAGATACTAATTCCATTGGCAAATCATCTTATTTACCTGCTTAAATTAAGGGTAAATACCCTTAATTTAAGACATTTTTACTCATTTTGAGATCATTTTTGCAGTAATCAGAACCGTTTAATCGTAGATCAGGCTCCATGCTGATGCTGAAGGGGATCCTGTGATCTTTTGTAACCTCTAACAAGTTTTCTGTATCCTTTTACCATCAAATTTGACCCTCCTTCTTTTACCTGCCAAATATCAGCATCCCCACAGCATGGTTCCACCAACACCATGTTTCACAGGAGAAATGTTGAATTCAACAGGTAGTTGAAATATTTTGTGCCAGTCGATTTCCACACAGGAAGCATTCAGGTGATTTTCCATGTGGATTTATATTTTCCAAACTACAGTACCCTCAAAATTGTAATATTTTAGGAATGTTCAATATTTACTCTTAATATTTTTGATACATCTTTAAATATTATAAACCTTTTAAGCAATGAAAAGAGAACTCAGGAATTTATCAGACAACTTACCCTTTTTACAGTGTCTGTTTGGCTGTTTTAAACAGTAACTGAGATGAGAAAAAAAGGTAAACTTAATGTTTAGAACATAGAGAACAAAATATGTTTTGAAACATGCTTGTAGCAGCGATCCTAAAGTTAAGAGCTGATCCGACAACATGGGAGCTGCTCCAGTCAATGAGTCTGTTTCAGTCATGTGTCATTTCACAGCAGGGATGCTGGTCTGGCTCCATTTTCTCCTCCTGTAAATGTGTTTAGTGCGCTCAGAGAGCGGTGGTGTCGGCACTAATAACAGAATGCATCTTTAAGGTCAATAAACACGGAGCTATCGGACCAAATTCTCCTTCCTTACTTCAGACGCATGAGAATTCTCCTGATAAACTCAGCGATAGAACCGTTCAGTGATTATCTTCTTCTCTTTATCTTTTTTTTTCTCCAGCGGTGTGTGGCTGAAGTTTCATGTTGTCCAATTTGTTCATATTGCAAACACAACAGGACTCTTTCTCTCTTGCTCCCCAGGTTAACTCAGTGATTTTACAGTACAGT
>NW_015150773.1:629077-630504 GCF_000732505.1 Cyprinodon variegatus
AGCTACTATGAGAAAAAGTAGAGAGAGCAGAACGTTAGAGATTGAACTAACAGATTCTGGAGCCAAAAGTAAGTCCAGGAAATTTTGATAGGACTATGATCAAAAAAGGTTGCTGCTTAATATAAATGAATATGAATACTCCATCACCATGGCTTTCATATGATGTGGCACCAAGAACATGTCAATTCTAGTGTGTTTTATCAGTGGCGAGAGGTGCACATGGTACCTAGGCCTTCAGTCAGCAACCCTCAACTTAATCTAATACTTATCCCTAGACCTACAATTTGCAACCATTGGTGTCAAGGGGTAATAGAGACCCCCAATAGTATTCATATAAAAATGTAACAATTGCAGATATTACTGACAGAAAGATTAGTGTAAGGGAGAATAGAGAGGTCAGTTAAGCAAGAAGCCCATTTAAGACAACAGCAATCTTCTATATCACAGCTCAGCCACATTTACATCATCAGTTGCTTTTCAGATTCAGTATGCATCTAATAACCACAAAAAATACTGTAGAGTCTAAAGCATGAAAATAAAATATATCACACTCCCAAGAGATGCAGATTATTTATAAACAAAATCCATCCTTATGTGTATGTGCAGGAAGTCTTAATATCTCCGTTTAGTATCAGCCATTGATGCTGGAAAAATTTTGAACTAAATCGTATCTAAAATGCAGATTGTGGCTAGCTTAACTTGGCTGTGAACATTTTGCTCTAACTGACCAATCAGTGGGCAGAAAAGGGTGCAGCTAGGGTGGGCCCACTAGCTATGAAATCTGATTGGTTGAAGAAAATGTTCCTCATTTATATTGTTTAGGTAACTTCAGCCAGCCACATAGCAACCACATAATGTAATGGAATCGGCACAGGCGAGAGAAACGCTACGATTGTAAGATTGTTGGGAATAAATTAATACAGATGGAAAGAAGAAAATTAAAGTTTAGGTTATGAATGAATGTTAGTGTTTGTAATTGATTTTAGGCCAACAGAGAAGGCTTTGAAGACCCTGACTGCCAAACACTGTGTGTTATGAATCGGTTAGAAGAAATAGAAATCCCTTTGGTTTAGATAATGATCCATTATGTCTGTCTTTCATACCTTGGTTCAGGACTGTTGCTGCCTTTGATAATGAAGATATTTTGGGTGATGATCAATGCAGGGGGGGTTAAAACCAACTTAAGGTCTATACCATCGACACACTGATCCCCTATTAAAGCCAGTTTCATTATCAAAACTCTGCAATTTTTCTCCTCTTCAACTGAATTTAATTTAATTTCAGGTGTTTAATAATGAGCAAGTTGGCACGTCTTGCTTTTGTGGAGTTGGAGGAATAGAAAACTTGACCCACCCAATCTGTACGCAGTTTTAAATGTTCAGCGTCAGCCTCTTCGTATAAACTTACACATGAACTACTTCGCCATC
>NW_015150773.1:632147-634186 GCF_000732505.1 Cyprinodon variegatus
CAGATTATTGATGCTATTGCTCCTGTTCTAACGCTCGTTCTTGGAGCCATTGGAGAGAGGGTCTTTAGCATTCCGTAGTGTTCCTGATAACCTGATCTGTTCTGCCTCTCAACCACTGAGCCTGCCTGTTCCCATCTGATTTTTTTTGCCTAAACTATCTGTGGATTCCTGGAACCCTAATCCAGCCAGTTCCTGTTCTCATCTTTATCCCTGATCTGGCTCAGACTTCTGCTTGTTTTCTCCTGGGCTGCAGTATCTGGGACACTCTGGGTATTTCTAATTAAACCAGACTTGTTAGTCATATTCTCCATCTCAGCCGTGGACTTTTGCAGCCTGAGCTGAGTTACGATGTCCTTGATTTACCCTTTAGTTGTGTTATCTATTGCCAGGCCTTCCCAGGTTTAAACAGATCTCTGCGGGATGTTGCGATGTCACCCTGTTTGAATGTCTCCTCCAACCTGACCTGTCAGCTGTGTTGGTTGGTTAGTTGGCCTCCATGATGCTTTATGTTCACTAATGTTCTCTAACAAACACCTGAGGTCTTCAAAGAATCTACAAACTGGTGAACATTGGTTTTAGAGAATTTTATTGGGAGGCATCTGACTTTAGCATCTGTGAAACATTTTAGTCCACATTTTTAAAAACAAAGCTGTAGCTCTCTTCACGACACCACAGACACAGGTCGATTCTTTGAAACGGGCGTTTATTCATTGAAGCCCATGCAGAGACAGCCTCCTCATACCATAACATCATGGGACATCGTGCCTCGTGACGCCATAAGAACTTTAAGTAAACACACAGAACATGAAAATATGTTTTACCAAAATGTAAAGGGAAATATGAGGACTACAGGTCCAACCAGCTTTAGTTCTGATAAGCCAAACTAAACGTACCTCATTGGCTGCCTGTCATTAAAAGAGGTCAAGTTCTTTAAGATCACTCTGGTTCAGTTTCTTAATCTTCAGCACCCTTCAGGTTCACCTTTACAGTAATANTGTAAAACCTGCGGTCCAAAGATATAAAGAACAGATAGATACGTATAATCATTACAGCAGCTTTATTTACAGAGTGCCTCGACAACAGTCACAGCTGAAAATATAGCTGGAACTCAAGGATAATTTAAAGAAAACAACAAATAATAACACAAAGCTAAAAGCACACGACAAATTAAGCTCATTATAAACCAACCAGAGAAACTTGGAATATCAGTAACATTAAAATTTGATTAAAATAAATGGCAATTACTACAAACACAGTTTTAGTGGAGTTTTAAAAATGGACAGTCTGTTAAATATTAAGCCCATCCAATTAACCCCCCATATTCCCTCAAAGCTTCCACTTAGAACTGGTAATAATGTCCAGGAGCAGCTGGGCTGAGGGACTGAGCGGTTGGATGAGAAGCTCCTGATAGATGTGTTTACGCTTGTGCCAACTTGTGAGAAATCCAGGATAAAATACATGTCATCAATTTCTGACCTTGGCTGTTATTCACTAATGAATAATTTATTACACCCTGACAAGAAAGGACAGCTTCGTTTGTTTATATTTAGAGAAAAAAACAGCATTACACCGTTTAAAAAAAAAACTCTCCAAGAAAATCAAAACCCAGACAATCACTGTTGAAACTCGTTGCTCCAGCAACTAGCACAGAAAGTCAGAAAGTGATTAAAAGCAGTTTGAAACCTCTAAAACTAAAGATGATGTCATGATCTTGGCACTGATGGATGGCCTAATTGATCATTTCATTCACCTGCCTAACTCTGCCCTGTGTCCAATTACTGCTCATCTAATCCACCTGCTGCTGCTGCTATTTTTACAGCTCAGTCCCAGCCATCTTGGCCAGATTATTGATGCTTTTGCTCCTGTTCTAACGCTCGTTCTTGGAGCCGTTGGAGAGAGGGTCTTTAGCATTCCGTAGTGTTCCTGATAACCTGATCTGTTCTGCCTCTCAACCACTGAGCCTGCCTGTTCCCATCTGATTTTTTTTGCCTAAACTATCTGTGGATTCCTGGAACCCTAATCCAGCCAGTTCCTGTTCT
>NW_015150773.1:635330-640241 GCF_000732505.1 Cyprinodon variegatus
CATGTTCTGAATGCTGGCGTACCATAAAGAATAAATGATGAACAGTTTAGTCTGTGCCTTCAAGTCGTTGCCCATAGGAAGACGTTACTGGATATAACCTAACGGAATATCTTCAGAACGGCTCCAAATGACACAAAACTCATATGGGAGAGTAGAACATGATGGAATAATGTAAAATCAAGGGCCCAATGTAAAAAAACCCGGCGTTCCCGTTTAACGTATGTCAACCATCAGATAACTTGGAACGTGTGCCAGCGTGTTTCAGCGTACTTCAGCATGTTTATAACTTAATCAAAACGTACCTGTAACTTATGGCCCACTTATGGCATACGTCAAGAAATTTTGAGCATGTTCAAATTTGCTTAACGTACTTGCCGTATGTTGATGTGTTTAAGTGTGCTTCAGTGTACTCATAACATACAAAATATCCATAACTTATCCAACGAATGCCAGCGATTTTGCCAGATTTTTCGTACGTCAGGCATACGCTGGTCCAAATCGTGAAGGTGTGACAGGGGCTTCAAGTCGTTGCCCATAGGAGGATGTTACTTGGATAAAACCTAACAGAATATCTTCAGAACGGCTCAAAATGACAGAAAACTCATATGGGTGAGTAGAACATGATGGAATAACGTAAAATCAAGGAGCCAATGTAAAAAAAAAAAACTGCGTTTCCCTTTAAATGTTTCTTTGTGGTTTTTACGTGATGAAACGTACAGGGTACCCCAACCTTACCTTGTCCACTAACTCCCACCACAGACCATTAAACACACAGAACAGAACATGCAGCAAGCAAGCCAAAAGGGTAGGATCTCTAAGTGGCTTGCTTATATAGGACCGCCCTGGATCCTGATTGGTCCAAGGGCGAAGAGGATCAATCAAGGGAAGATGGATCCCAGCTTCTGCTACCTGTGTAGGAGCAAAGGGAAGGGGGGAGGGGAAAGAAAAACAAACAGCCTGGCAGGCATGTAACACAAATAAAAAAAACTTGATAAAATACACAGACCACCGTGAATTGGTGTAAGGAAATGTAAAGAGGTTTAAGGATATGAATACTTGTACTCGTCAAGTATTGCACATAAAAGCAGAAAAAGTAAAAGTAATAACACAGATGCTGCAGTTTGGATCTAAGTAATTATAAACCTTTGTTTCTCTACCTGCTACTGTCTCTTCTGCTGGCAGTGATTAACACAGCTTATGTTTGCTAGCTTGAGGATTTCTAGTTAAACCTAATGTGATCTTTGCTCCGTCTGAGCTGGGGATTGACTGCTTTGCTGGGCTTCCAATCAAACCCTAATTACCTGAGGGCTTGATTATTTAAATCATTGTTTGAGGTTTAAAAAGGGCAGCGGCTCTGTGTGCTGCCAGGGACCAAAATAACCAAAGAGCTAAAAACCTTAACGAGCCACGGAGCTGCACAGAGGTGCTGTAATTATGATGTTGAGTGGGTGCCCCAGTGGCCCCCGCGGTCGCTCCAGGGCAGATTGGCAGTGCTGTCGGATGAATCAATGCTTTCTGGAGGATGCTTGAATGTCAGGTAAGACGAACAGTAACAGGAGAGGTGTAAATGTTTTTATGTTGTTGAGTTAATTAAAGGAGAGCAGCATCGCAGCGGAGAATGAAAGTGAGAGGTCAGGAAATGAACAGCTTCCTGTTGGTTGATTAATGAAAAGGAGACCTGAGCAATAGTGGAATACAACTTAATGTTTGTCTCAGACTCTACAGAGCCTTCTCTCTTGTTTGAGATCTTTTCATATTAACTCTAGTTCTCTTTTTGGACAATTTTAGCATCCTTAGACTGTCAGACAGATAGAGAGACAGACAGACAGACAGACTGCTTAGTTCTCCAGGACTTTGTTCCAGGCTTTGATGCCTCTGCATTAGAAACCTAACCATAAGCTGTCTGTGCAATGGCCCTGCTATGTTTGGGTAGTCTGCAGTCATAGTGGACCGTAGACCCGGAGCTACTGGTTGTCACTTCATGTATGTATGTAACATTTATTCAACCGGTTAGAGCATTGAAGATGGGTCTTCCAACATGACAATGACCCGAAGCACACAGCCAGGATAACCGAAATGTGGCTCTGTAAGAAGCATATCAAGGGTCTGGTGTGGCCTAGCTAGTCTCAAGACCTAAACCCAATAGAGAATGACTGATCTAGAGAAGATCTGTGTGGAGGAATGGGCCAAAATCCCTCCTGCAATGTGTGAAATGGTGAAATGGTGAAAAACTAAAGGAAACGATGGACCTCAGTAATTCCAAACAAGGGCTACTGCCCCAGATAATAACATTGATTTTCTTATGTTCAAAAACTTATCTGCAGCTGTATCATACAAATACATTGTTTAAAAAATCATATACTGTCATTATTGGATTTTTTTTTATTGGATTATGTCTCTCCATTATTTCTAAGTGGGAGAACTTGCAAAATAGCACGGTGTTTAAATACTTACTTTCCTCGCTCTACAAATCAAAATTACAGATATCAAAACCAGTTAGTATCCAATATACATAGGAAAAGAAAGAACAATAAAAACAAAAAGCCAATAGAACCAAAATACCACTTAATATTATAAATCTAATGTACAAACTACAAACTACTACAAATGTAAAAACATTTAAGAAACTATTTTCTTTAACTTTTAGCCATTCTACAATTGATTCTGAACAGGCAACAAGCCGGAAAAGATTCGTTGCCAATCTCAATATAAACCTCAGCCAAAGACAATAGAGTGAAGTTTTCCAATGCAGAGAATAAACACTGGGAAGTTTTCCAACAATAAGGGACAAGAGAAAGGAGACAGTGAATCCAAGATGGCCGATTGTTGATTTAACCTCTTCCTCGCTGAAAGAAGGGACTAAAAATATCTTATTTAAACTCTTTATTCTCTATGGACCAATCTGCTTTAGCAATGAGCCAATAGGAGCTTCTGTTTTTTTACAGCTTGTTGTGCTCCCTGACCCTAAAGTATAATCTGCCTTATCTTCATGAGCTGATGGTGGAACAAAAGGATTTGGATTTTCTATATAATAATCTCTCATCCCATGACTCCTGGAGGTCAGAGTCCCACGACCCTTAGAGAGGAGGAGCCATAGATAATAAGCAAATTAATTAATAATCTGTTTCACTTGTAGGGTCATTTCTGTTGATCCGTCCGTCCGTCCGTCCATCCGGGTCTCGGAGGCAGCAGTCTAAGCAGAGATGCTCAGACTCCTTCAGATGCTCTGGGGGGACCTCAAGGCAAAACTCATTCCTACATATAAACAGTGTTTCTTGGCATAAATACATATCCATGCAGTAAAAAAATGTATTTTATGAAAAATAAAAGTAGTTTTTTTCATATTTGCTTGAAATTGTTGTTATAAGCAACGGTCCAAAGTATATGAACATAAGTTATACCAAAAATGTAAATGAATAACAGTAATGACTGCATGTTCCTATTCTCTTTCTGTAGCTCTAACTACACAATCTCTAATTAGCATTTCTTCCTCCAGCCTGGTGGGACTTTAAACAGGGTTTTTTATTTTTATTTTAATGAGCTTATTTTTAATTAAACATAATTAAAATGTTGTTGGAACATATTGACCAGACTAAGCCAATAACTTCTGCCATTAGGAGATATTGCTGTAGACGTTACCGAGGCTGTTTTCATGCAATGACTATTCTGTATATTCAACTAGCAAACATCATCCATCATGACTAGAACAGAAATACCTTCATTGTCCCACAGTGGGGGATTTGAGCGCGATAGCGGTTAAACAAGTAGACACTAGACAGAAATATATATGGAAAGAACACTTTTTTAAAGGTTAAGCTGCAGAGAGCAGGAGAGAGAAACAACAGCTGATTTTCTGGAACAACAAGCATGACGGTAACAACAAAAACCATGAGGGCAGAAAATGTAGCACTTAGTCATTAACATCCAGGGTCAGGTTCAAGTACTTTTTGTTTTTTGACAAAAGACCTATTAGGCTATAGGCCCATTTAAAAGACAATGAAGTTAAATAGGTGAATAGATTGACGTTCACTACTTATGTTCATATACACTTCAGTGCACTTAACCAGGGTCTGTAACGCACAGACACCATCAGTTCTCAGGTGAATATATGCACAATTAATTAAACTTTACAATGGCACTATAACACTGCAGATTTGGTCAGCTGGCATCAACCTGAGTCACCGTGTTTATGTCACACAGGATTCTATTAGCCCCAAAAATCCGTTTATCAAAACCACAAGGAAATAATTAGATTATTATACTACAGTATTTAAACGTTATTGAACAGTTCTCCACATCTATTACACAAAGAACACAAGATCAAAATAACACTGAAATACTATGGTTACGTTAAACTAGACAAATGGAAATGAAAGTGCACGGCGGCATCATGCTCTTTGAGCTACAGGCAGGTTGTCCTGCCTGGTTACAGGCGTTCAAATATTAAAAATAAAATCCAAATACATAGTAAAATAAAAAAAGCAAACAAAAAAAATTTCCCTAAATATTCATAAGAAATGCATAAATTGTGCACTTATAATTTTTAAATTGTTGTATTTCTAATAAATTTTAAAAAAATCTCCCTCTCACCACTGGGGGGTGCTGCAGTACTCCCAGCATCCCCACTTCCTGCGGCCATGTTAACATCGACCGCGAATGATCAGGAAGCAAAACAATCCCAGCAATCAATAACTTCTGACTCAAGCTTTTCCCTAAAGACTCAACTTGGACTCTTGGTCTGAGACTCGAGTCAAAGCTCCCGTATAAAGACTAAAAAGAAGTTGGTATTTTTGCTAACCTGCTGCCCATGTTTTACTGTGGAATCAGGAACTCTTTATGAATTCTGGGATGAAAATGTGTCGTAATCACCTGCTCATGCTGGCTGTAGCACTATGATGATGATGATGATGA
>NW_015150773.1:642019-647292 GCF_000732505.1 Cyprinodon variegatus
CTTTCCAGTTCACCAGATCATCGTGTCAGGCTGATTTAAAGTTTCTATCTAAGGGAAACCAGTTGATTGCATCGACTCATTGACTCTTCAGCAATCCCTCACACTAAGCATGCTTGTAGCGACAGTGGAGAGGAAAAACTCCCTTTGAACAGGGACAAGAACAAGAAACCTCCAGCAGAACCAGGATCAGTGTGAGCGGCCATCTGTTGAAGCTGACTGGGGTTCAAGGAGACAGAAGCAGAGACAGAGACACACAGATGTAACTTATACCCCTTTCCTAATGGCTGAAAAAAACCTGTATAAACCCAAACATCCCAATGTCAACACTATGCGCCAGTCGCTTCTGAACTAACAAGCAGAAACAACTCTATTTTCAGTCAATAAACATGGACACTGACTACCCCCTGGCTTCCTTACATGTTGCTCTCCATTGTTTACTTTCCTGATTTCTGTCACACTGGTGACAACATCAATGCTAACCCAGTGTGATGGTTTCACCAGACAAGCATCTGCAGGGGGACAGAGGCCACACCGCCTGCATGCACAGGGTTATACTTGTTTGCAGGTCAGTGTTTGAAAAACACGCGTTAGCGCGCTATTTTCAGTTGAAAAGAGGCTTGAGTGTTAACCCAGTCCTCAAGAGCATGTTCCAGGTCCGGCCACTTGCTATTATGTCCACTGAAAACTGCTCTAGTATTTCGGCATTGGATGAAACAAGGATTCACTCATGGAAAGCGTACGTGCAGCAGCTCTATTTTTCATCCTGTACTGACAGATCGATTGCCTTAAACTTAAATGCTGCATCATATTAGCTTCTTTGGGTGGTTTTCATAATGAGCTGATATGGGTTTGAAAAAGATTCTCTGTCCGGCTTGCATGTTCTAAAAGAAAATTTGCACTTTCCTTTTCTATCATTTCCAACTTTAACTTCCTCCCTGTCTTGTTTTTTTCACTTCCTGCTAAAGCGCACCTTGCAGGTGAAGAAAAATCCATAGAAAATCCACGCTTCATTATTCAAAGCAAAAAGTAGAGGCTGACAGTCCAGATAATACGACACATGAGATTATTTGTAACTTGCTAAAGAAGNATAGAAAATCCACGCTTCATTATTCAAAGCAAAAAGTAGAGGCTGACAGTCCAGATAATACGACACATGAGATTATTTGTAACTTGCTAAAGAAGCCTTCAGTGCGGATTTTTAATAGAATGAAAATAATTATGAACTGTTATCCAGAGGTGTCACAAAGTACAAATACTTCGTTACTGTACTTAAATACACTTTTTAGGTATCTATACTTTACTCCATTACTTATTTTTCTTCCTACTTCTGACTTCTACTCATTACATTTTCACACACATATCTTTACTTTCTATTCCTTACATTTGTAAAGCAAACGTTACTCTTGGCTTCGGTTTAATGTTTCTAAATATTTATTTCCCGTCATGTGCTCCATCCAATGCAGATCATTGGCTCCGCCCACATCTAGTGAAAACTAGTGTGATTGGATGAGTCATATAACGCAAACACTCTTTGGTTAGCTAAAGGAAATCATCAGAAGCAAGCAGGTGTTCTTCAAACTGCTAACGTGAATTGTCTATGCCATGCTACGATGTGGGATTCAGGAAAAGATGTTGAAATGTCTGAAAGGTCGGACACAGGCATGAGCATCTGAGTGAAGTTGCCCCCCCCCCACCTTCTTCAAATCAGACAAAATTGGTGTCAAACGTTTGTGCAGTAAAAATTTTCGTTTGTGCCGCCATCATTTTTTTACAGTTTAAAATTATATAATCATAGGTTAGCTACTTATAATTTATATGAAATTCAGAGTTTCAAAATGAACAAATGTTCACTGACCTTTGATGGCTTCACAAACAACTATTAATATCATTAAAATGATAGTAGTACAAATAATGTATATATTTTAAAATATGCATTTTTAAATGTTTTATATATTTATTTTGAATATTTTATACTTGAAATTTATTTTAAATGTTTATATTTTTGTATGGCAAAAATGTTAATTTCTACGGGTATCATTTTAATGATATTAATAATATTTTGTAGAGGTCATCAAAGGTCAGTCAACATCTGTCTTTGCTGCACAAACGTTTGACACCCATTTTGTGTGATTTGAAGAAGGTGGGGGGCTGGTTGACCTTTGATGACCTCTAGAAACGTTTCTTTATATCTTTAAAATTATAGCGGCACAGACGAAAATTTTTGCTGCACAAATGTTTGACACTAATTTTGTCTAATTTGAAGAAGGTGGGGGGGTCAACTTCACTCAGGTGGCGAGAGCGTATCGGGAGACGGAGACCAACAAAAATGGAGCTTTCAATTCTTAAAGTGGCATCTGTCTGTTTTTTTAAAGGTTACTTCATACTTTTATACTTTCAGTCGTTTTTGGAGCGCATACTTTTTCACTTTTACTTGAATAAAGAGGTCAAGTTGATACTTCAACTTTTACCAGAGTGTTTTTAAACTGCAGTATCTATACTTCTACTGAAGTAACAAATGGGTGTACTTTTGACACCACTGCTGTTACCACGGAGACTGAAGCTGCAAAGTTTGGAAGCTATTTGCTTTATTTTGCTGCAGAGCTCATATCTCTAAGCAGTTAGAAGTTGGTTGGTAACTCTCAGCTATTTGAATATAAGAGAACCAAATCTGAAATAAACAAAAGCTTAATTTAAGGAACGTCTGTCACATTACAGCAGTCCTTTGTTTCCTCCCTTTTAAAACATTTCCCTTTATTATAAATAGGAAAGTCAAAGAATTGTAAGCTGTTTCTACTAATCTGTGTCAATCTGTCGTAAAAAGAGGTTCTTATTTTATTCTGTGAGGAAATGCTCCACTGTGGCTAAAGGAACTGATTTATTTGGACTGACACTGTCAGTTACTTTACCTTGTGCTGCGTTGAGCTGCTTTATGCTTCATGTGAAATAAATATCACCACAAACTATAAGTGAATGTGGCGGCTACGATGAACGGCTTCCTTTTCCTTCTCCATCCTATAACTTTGGCAAGAAAAATGAACCTGCGGAACCACAGAAACGCTTGTGGTAACAGCTGTTGAACACATTGATGTTCAAGGCAGTTTATGGTAAGAAATTTATAATTTACACTGCAAAAACGATCTGAAATTAAGTAAAAATGTCTTAACTCAAGTATATTGAACCTTAATTTGAGCAGGTAAATGGGATAGTTTGCCAATGGAATTAGTATTTTTACACTTAAAATAAGATAATTAGAAAATATGCACTTGAAATAAGACTAAGCAATAGTTGTTTTCTTATTTTAAATGTAAATTGTCTTGTTCCACTGGCAAAGTGAATCACTTACATCCTCAATTCAAGAAAAAATGCACTTAATTTAAGAAAAAGTGACTTATTTAGATTTATATTTTTTGCAGTGCATGGTAAAAAAAAAAAATTATTCAACATTGACATAATTATTTCTTCTTGCATTTTACATGAAAAAAAAACATCTTATGTTTTTAAGACACAAATAATTCCTGGTCTGAGTTTTTCCGTACTGCTGAGGGGGAGCCGCCCCCCGGGCTCCTCAGAGTGAGTCCATGGCTGCAGTCATTATTACCGACACACATGCATGGATCAGGGATCAGGATGTGCACCAAAGAGCCTGAGGATCCTCCCATTGATCAGAGCAAAGACTGCAGGCCGATGATTTCAGAGAACATGTCAGGTTGTAGCGACTCTGCAGGATTCTGGTGGGTTTGAGTCCTTTCCTTGTAGCCTGTCTGAGTTTTATCGCATTAGAGCCATTACTCCTCTGTTTCCCTCCGAGTTCTGCACACCACACCTGGCTGATGCCGGCCTTAAGGTTCTGGGTGATTTCTTTTTTTTCGGGGAACCCTTAAAAGAGCTTCCAGAGCCCATTCAGAGGTAGTGATTAAGAATTCTGCAGTGATGTGATTATCCTGCCTTGCAGCCTCTCTCCAGCTGCATGTATTATGCAGTGCTACATGCTAGGAGTGCTCTCTCTGCACCATTTGGTTTATGTGCAACAGTTAAATAGGATGTCCATGTGCATATTGCTGCATCCTGAGAGACAGATTTATTATTGCTTTGTTCTTCACAGTTTAAGTCGCAGCTCAGAGTTTCTGTCATCTGAGTGACTAAGAATCCCTGTGATTCACTGCTTCTCTCTCTTTTCTCACTTCTGTCCTTTGCAACATTTTTTTGTACAACTCTGAGAGCAAATGGATTTTAAATATGATCATTTGATCAGTTCCATTGTTTCCCCTTTTCCCGCTTTCCTTACCTTCCGCTTGTTTCCTCTTCTTCTGATAAATCTGTTCTCATCTTCTCCCCTTGCAGTGTTTCTGCAGGAGCATCATTTTGTTCAACATTTTCTAGACATTTTCCTAGTTGTCAGTTAAAATTTTGCTCGGGGCTTAACTGGTTGGCTGTTGCCTCATGGTGGAAAGGTTTAGATCTGAAATCATTGTTGATGTATCAACTCTGCATGTTTTACTATAGAAACCATCAGAAAAGCAAGGTTCTGGTCAATGTCTAAATGTATAAACCCTACCTTACCTTTGGATGTGAGTGTTTCTGGATGGGTGTCGGCACCATTTCTCTTTAAGGGTTTCTATATAGAATCTGGATCCCTGGTAAAACCCGTGGTCTCTGGTTTGGACCTCTGCCTCAAAGTTAGGAGGTGATAAAAAGTGTTCCAAAAACTGTATATATAATATCTAGGTCTAATGAAGGTTTTAATAACGCCTTTTTTTCTCTGCAGATGGGAAGGTGTATGCAGTGGGGGGTATGGGAGTCGACACGACACCTCAGGCTTTTGTAAGAGTCTACGACGCAGAGAAAGATCAGTGGCAGGCAACCACCGCCATGCCGACGCCGCGCTACGGAGCTACACCCTTCGTGATAGGAAACAGAATCTACATGATGGGTGAGATTATAAAACACTACAATAACTTTCTGGGAGCAGATTTTTGATGAATATTAAATGACTCTATTTTATGTGGCATTTAAGTTCCAGGATGTAAACACAATGGGTTTCTTTACACTGGCATGTTTACTCTGGTTTCACTGAATCTAGCAACTATGGAAGCCCTAAAAGGTTTGTGAGAAATAACAAATCTAGATAAGAAAGTTTTCTTTTCCCGCCCTGAAAGTCAAGTCAGAAAAATATCCTGCATCCAATGCCACTGTGTGCTAACCTGACTCCGCCAGATGGATTTGCTCCGCATATCCATCTGGAAACCTTCAGTTGAAGGTATTTTGGGAAGGGG
>NW_015150773.1:647821-652061 GCF_000732505.1 Cyprinodon variegatus
ATAATGTGCCCGAAGCACATAACAACACCTCAACCCACCTCAAAGCCAACGCTGATTGGACGTTTGTTTGGTGAACGGCTCCAAATTTTCTTTAACGGAGAGTCTCCAGACTGATCTGCGAGTGAAACCTTGAAAGCTCGTGAGATCATGATGGTCTCACGTAGCTAACTGTGTACTATCTATTTATCTATTTATTTATATGGTACCCTCCCTTTTTGTTCATATTTCTATCCGTTTTCTCATCAGTGTGTAAGAGTCGAGGTCGTTCTCGCCATGAAGGTATTTCTCAACATACAGTTTGGTGAAAATGAGGACGAGCACGTCGGACAGCCTTACGTAAACTTTTCACCAGAAAGACTGACAATTAGGAGGACCACTTATTTTGATGATCCACCTGGAAAAACAACATCCTGCACTATAACTTTAAGTTATTTTTTTCTGGTTAAGATTTAAGTATTGTTAGATTTAGTTGACCTCTTTTATGCTGATTTATTTTTTTATTGTTTTGGATTTTGTTCATTTTTGGGTCAATTAAGCCCAGAAATTTTAAATTAACTCCTGTGTCCCTTTTGCCTTACTGCTTGGTCTCTGATGATACCTTAATTGTTTTACTTTGCAAAAATCTACTTAAGAAGTTTGGACATTGTTTCTTGGAAACCAGGCCTCTGCCTGTCCAGCTGAAGAATACAGGCATCAGTGAAGGTCTGTGGTTTTACTTCAAGGCCTCTAGTGGAGATGGAAGTGATCAAGGCAATTTAGAAATGTTTGGGTGGAGCAGAGCCGTGGAAAAGGAGCGTTAGAATATATTGCTTTTATTATGTTCTTATTTGATAAAGAGAAGTAACACTATCTCCTCGCAGATGTTTTGGATCCTCCATGTTTTAGTCTGGAAGCCTAAATTTCTTTAAATGACCGGCTGATTCCCAAATGTTTGCAGATTTTATGGTGTGTTTGTTTTTGCTTTTTTTTACTGACAGCAGGCAGAGACTCTGGGATGTGTGAATATTGCTGCAGCAAACAATTCCAGTTCTGACTTTTTCCGTCTGGCACATTCAGAGCTGTGAAATTGAGTGATAGAAGAGGAAATTGTCTTTCTCTGGTTGATGGAAATAAAAATCTTGGTAGAGACTAGAGTAAAGGCTGCACTGCTGAAAAGGAGAATCCTTTCCCGTGAATTGGCAGATGTTACAGGAGGTGTTTGCTCTTCGACTCTGGGTAAAATTTGAACTCTCTCTGCTCTGGTCTGTGGGCTCCATTAGAACCAAAACCTGAGCTTGATGCCCCCATTCTTAATGGATAAAGCCTCCGTTTGGACAATAGAAACAGCCTGGATGTGGATGATCAGCTCAACACTCTGCATTTCAGGATTTTAAACAATGCAAAACATTAAAATCTAAATAAGTAATTTTATTTTCTTAAAATAAGTGAATTTTTTCATGAATTTAGGAGGTGAGACAGGTTGACAATGGAACAAGACAATTGACATTTAAAATAAGAAAAAGCAATTCCTTGTCATATTTTAAGTGCATAATATCTATTTCTCTTACCTTAAGAGTAAATAAACCTTCCATTGGCAGATCATCTTATTTACCTACTCAAATTAAGGGTAAATGCACTTAACTTTTACTAATTTTTGATCGTTTTTACAGCGAAAGCAGACTGAACTCTAACTCCTGTTTCTTTGAAGGAGAAGGGTTACACAGTGTGATCAGTGACAGGTCTGTTCTAGGACTTCTATGTCTGGAAGCAGAAGCAGGTGGTGGAGATGATGAGTCCTGTGTGGGTTCGGCCGAACAAGCAGAAAACTGCTGGTTTTAGAGGATCATTTCAAATTAAGACGCTGAGGTTCGCAGCAGTACGCTGCAAAAACCTTCTGGGAATGAGTGAAAAAGTCCTAAAAATAAGTGTATTTACCCTTAATTTGAGTGGTAAATTTGATTATTTGCCAATGGAACGAGCTTTTTTTACCCATAAAATACAATTAGTAGATATTATGCACTTGATATAAGAGAATGTAATATGTTTTTCTTATTTTAAATGTAAATTGTCTTGTTCCATTGGCAACATGTCTCATCTAACTTGTCAGGATTTGGTTATGGATTGTTGACCCAAAAGCAGAGGCAGGAAGGCAGAGGTGAATTTCTTTAGATTTAACGAAAGGGAAACTGAAAACAAAGGCAGGTTATCCAAGTCCAAACTAACATGAAACCAGGAGTCCAAATATCCAAAAGAATCAAACATAAAACTAGTCAAAACGAACCAGAAACCATGGAGACATCAGGGGAATCACTGTCACAAGGAGGAAGACTCAGGAAGACGGAGTTGGAGGAAGTTTGATGAAGTTAGGCAGTGTTTGACAAGGACCCAGCAAAGGGGAACTGAAGAGAGAGGGCTTTTAAAGCAGTCTGAGACAAAGAGGGGGCTAATGAGGAAACTGGGAGCAGGTGTGCACAGAACAAGAGAGGGAAAGAGCTAGGGAAGAAGGAGAACACAAGAGGGCAGCAGAGAGCAACAAGTAGAAACCTGGAAGACTGGAAATAAAAACAAAATGTTAAATTACTAGGACTATAAAACATGGAGAAAAGAAAACTAAACATTCAAAAGAAACCATAACAGAACCCAGACTAGGACAGTAACTGGAAAAAAAAAACAAAGAAAATAAAAATAAAACCACTAGCACTAGAAATCAAGGAGTAAAGCAAGACTGGACACTCAAAAGAAAAACATAACAGAAACAGAAACCTGACATAACTGCTCAATTCAAGAAAAAAAAATACACTTATTCTAAGATTAAGTGACTGAGATTAAAATTTTTGCTTTGTAGAATTTTTTTTTTTAGGACCTCAAGGTTCTTAATCTTTCCTCTAATTTAATTTGAGTTAGTTGCCAACCAGTAACTGAGGGTCATTTGAGTTTTGATGGATGGTAAAAAAGCCACACATACAACAAAAATATTTCACAGTTTTATTTACTCCAAATTTTCTTCCATAGTCATCAGGTGATGGGAAATCTTGAGGGATCTCTGATGCATTCACGTACAGAACTTTTCAGTTTGGACAGCACCATATCTGCATGACCAGCAGGTAGTTGATGGACTTCTACTCTAAAACAATCAATAGAAAATGTGGCTAAATGAGCTCAGGAGGAGGATCCATCTTGGTAACACTGCAGTTAATGATGGCAGAAGAGAGAAGAAGAAAATTCCTGATTTAAAGAGTCCTGACTCATACGAAGCTGCTACACAGATGATCTAATGGCATTATCTACAAATCTGTAGGGATATTTATGCTGATGTTCTAACTGTATGCTGATGTCATCCCTTCAGATCTCTGCCTCTTCCACTGCCAAGCTGTGTTCATTTAGGATTAGATCATTTGCTGTAAACAGTACCCACTAATGCTGCTCCTGTTGGGGCTGTTTTAGCATCAGTGGAGGTTTGAACTCTTTCGCTCTGAATTTTATTAGTCATTAGTGACCTACTGCTCCTGTATATTTTGTCTAATGTACCACACTGAGTTTCAGAGACTCTCGGTATTAAGATACTTTCTGAAACGCAGCTGAAAGTGTGGAGAGAAAGGGGGAAGACCCACAGTAATCATCTACTTCTTCCTGCGGAATAATCCAGTCTGGAATCCATAGTTCTCCCTCTGGATGGCTGGATTGATCCCAAGAATATTTGACTCTGAAAAATAGAAGCAGTGCTCTATTTCCAGTCACCCATGCTTTTCAGTATATTTCCTCGGCCTCGCCTCTAACTACCCTAAAAATATCAGATTGAACAGGGGAGGTACCTCTGCCTTTGCTTCAACAAGCTGGACATTCGTCCCCTGTTTTGTTTTCCCGTCTGAAGCCCCGGTCACACCTTCACGATTTGGACCAGCGTTTGCCTGAGGTACGAAAAATCTGGCAAAAACGCTGCCATTCGTTAAGATAAGTTATAGGTACGTTTTGTATGTTATGAGTACATTGAAGCACACTTAAACACATCGACATACGGCAAGTACTTAAGCAAATTTGAGCATGCTAAAAATTTCTTGATGTCTGCCACAAGAGGGCCATAAGTTACAGGTACGCTTTGATTATATTATAAACACGCTGAAGTACGCTGAAACACGCTGGCATATGTAGACATGAGGCATGTAGGTTGGGAAACTTTGAGCATTTCCTGACATATGCCATACGTTCCAGGTCAGTTATCTGATTGTTGACATACGTTAAAGGAATAGTACACCCAAATATG
>NW_015150773.1:653178-655734 GCF_000732505.1 Cyprinodon variegatus
TCAAAGCGGCGCGTGTATGATGTCATCCGCATGCGCCGGCTACCATTCATTCATCCTATTCGCTGAACTGCTGCTAGTTTTCCTCACATGCCTGGAAGATGTCTAGTGCTGCTACCACAGATGATCTCGCTCTCCAAATGGAATTGAATGATTCAGATTAGCTAGAATGAATAGAAGTGGTAGAGCGTAGCCGCCTGTAGCCCGGGCTGCCTGTTACAACTCCAGTCCGTCGCGCCTCACCTTCTTTCTTTTCTTAGAGATGTTGGCCAAGGTCACATATACAACATGTCACTCTTCCCACACCATATAGCATTAAGGTCACATTTTCCCTTTATAATTTCAACCTTCCTGCAGCCTTTTTTGTCATAAAACGGGACAGATGGACCCAGTATTCAAGGTGAGACAGTCAGTAGAAAAGTTCAAAACGTTTATTAAAAAAAAAAGCATAAACAAACTTTGTGACTAAAATTGAGTGCATCTGCAATTTGAAAATAGCATTTTTCTAAATTGCGATTATTTTGCAAATGCAATTAATTGCCCAGCGCTAGAGGGTCTCTTGCATGATAGCTTCCCTTTAATGCGAGTCCATCTTTACCGCCGCTGGTCCTCCATATGAATCCTCGTTCCTGCTAACAGAGTCACGCACACGATGGCGTGCACTCTGGAGCAGACGGACGGCTGGAGGACGAAGGAAGGAAGGATGGGACGTGGGTGTGTGGGGGGTGCTGGTCTGTAACATCGATCATTTACACAGCCTCAAAAGCTGTTACAAAAACTGAAAACTTGACTTTTTACCCCCCATAGCTTTGGCCCCTCCCTGATAGGGGCGCCTCTACACACTGCAGACTTTGCACCACAGAATTTTATAATAAAATAATATGGGAAATTTACAAGACGCTGCTAATATGGGAGTGCAGTGGGAAAGAGGGGTAAAGCATGTTAATATAAATAAGTTTCCTGGCCAAAACAGGAGACTTTACAGTGATTGGATTATATTAGATTTACCAACTCTGGTTAAATGTTAGTGATTGAAATCAGTGATTTTCATCCCTTAAGTGTTCAAATAAATGTTACACTACAGATGACTAAATCTATGGGATTTAGTTTGGAAAATGCAACTAAAATACATAAAAGCTATGAGTTTATTAAGTTATAGTTCCAAAAAAATAACTAATTAATTCAAGAGGATTTGACTCAAAGTGGCATATTTTCCCGAGAGAGGGAAATAATAATAATAATAATAATAATCCTTTTTAGCTTTTTTAAAACAAGCATTTTTAAAAGATAGTGAAGCCTAAACCTACTTAATAGATTTAAATGTAGGATGATAAAAACAAAATACATCCTAACTTTTAGAATTAGGTCCAAAATCGCACCTGGCATAAAGTTATACATGGTTGATAATGCTTTCTACTGGAACATAAAAGGCGATTAGAGGTTTTCACCTGAGAACCAAAAATATTTTCAGCCACTAAAACTATTAGCCACTTTGTTCATGTTGCTGTTATTTGTAAGTTTGCTCAGTATTTTGCTGCATTGAACCAATCTTGTTGCTCAGATACCTTTCTTTCTCTCACTCTAATGCCTCCCACTCAGTTCGACTCTTTGTCTCACTATCACTATCGATCTCCACGTTATCCTGCCCACTCCAGCTGACCCTCTTCCCCTTTCTTCTTTCACTCCTCCGCATACTCCTCTTTAAGTCGCTTCTCCTCAATTTCTCTTTGCCATTCTCTCATTTGCCTCCTTTTTGCTGTTTTACTCTCCTTTATCTTCCATTGATCTTTCTCTCATTATGTAGCCCCTAGCAACTGAACGTTTTTTTTTGTTTTATTTTTTCCTTCCAATTCCTTTTGTATTGTGCCCCCCCCCCCCGCCTCTAGATTTAATCCCCTTCACTCAATGCTCTATTACCACCTTACTGTTCCCTTGCAGCTCTATTTTCCAAGGTTAAGTTGTGATTTGTCACAGTAAATAACTCATCCTTGGGGAGCACCATCACTGCGCTTTGCTCTGCAGCCCAAAATGAAACAGGGTCTCAGGGCGATGTCTGCACACTTGGTAGATTTTGATATAAATGTCACTGAAACTATGTGGCAGTGGAAGAAGATAAAGAATGAAATGTGATGACCTTGTGTTTTTAATCATGTTAATGACTATCCCCTTGAACATTGACATATTTTGTATGAGATATTCCACACTTTTACAACACTTTTTGCTCAAAGTTTATTTATTGTATGCTTTAGACCCCTGTCAAACATTGCCGATTTAGCCAGCGTCTGCCTGATGTCCCAGAATCTCCTAAAACACTGGCATACGCTGAACTTTCTGTATTAACCTAGCTGCTGTTTACTGCCTCCCCCCCCACTATCTATACTTCTAGATACTGCAGTATCTAGAAGTATAGATACTGCAGTATCTAGAAGTATAGATACTGCAGTATCTAGAAGTATAGATACTGCAGTTTAAAAACACTCTGGTAAAAGTTGAATTATCAACTTGACCTCTTTAATCAAGTAAAAGTGAAAAAGTATGTGCTCCAAAAACTACTTAAAG
>NW_015150773.1:657261-660650 GCF_000732505.1 Cyprinodon variegatus
CAGCAGAACTATAGTAGGCTTTCATCGTCTCTGTAAGGAAATTGTCTTCATTATCTGATGTCAAATCAAAAACAGAGGAAATAGAGTAAATAAGGGACTCAACATTTTTGAAGCACTGAACATGTCTGGAAGCCTCTACAGCTGATATAAAAGCTGCTGTTTTGCTCCTGCTGCAGGTGGTCGGCAGGGAAAGATGCCAGTAACGGCACTGGAGGCTTTCGACCTGGAGATGAAGAGCTGGACCCGGTTCCCCTGCATCCCCAGTCGGAGGGCTTTCTCCTGCTGCGCCGGGAATGAGAGAAGCCTGTTCAGCCTGGGTGGGCTCCAGCAGCCGGGGCCTCACAATTTCTACTCCCGACCTCACTTTGTGAGCACCATGGAGGAGTTTGATCTGGATCAAGGTATGGGATGTTGCAGTAAGGAATCATGACTATTCTTTTTATCTGGTTTTATGGCTGTATTAAGTCCCTGTTCTACTGCCTAAATATATCAGATAGTTTTGACTGACATTGTCTTCTGAAATCTATCATCTCATATTATTAGGATCTGTTTTTTTATTTAATCTAATCAAACCTAACTTCTATCTCTTTGGATGCTAATAGTATTAATGGTTAAACTGTATTTCTGTTTAATTGGATCTGAATTGCCCATTTATTTGAAGTATTTGTTAGAAGTTGATGCTGGATGAGTTAACTAAACTAAGTCGCTCATGCTGCTATGCAGCATTATGTTCTGTTCATTACGTTCCTTGGCTGAGAATCTCCATAAGTAGTGGAAACCACGATCACAGTCTGGTCTTTTTCTTCTTTGTGTCTAGTGGAGCCTCTAACGGTGTGACTTCCTGAGCAGAAAATCCGTGTTCTGTTATAAAGAGCAACACTGCTTGCTTGACCAATGAATTTCAAGGTGGCAGCCACTAGTCTGGTGCAATTTTTTTATTTTACATGTTGACCCCGTCTTTGAGAGTGAGACTGCCATTACTACACTGCTCCATGTTAATCACACAGCATTACTCGTTATCAGTGATGGGACTAACGGCGTAGAAAGTAACGGCGTTAGTAACGAGTTATCAAAATTATTACTCTTACTGTAACTATAACACAGTTACAATTGCTGACACCCCATTACTGCATGTTACTCAGGTCGCACAATTAACCTTTTTCCATGATAGCAGTCATGCGCACCTTGTCATGAGAGAGGGGAGGATGGAGAGTGAGGAGGACTCCAGCGGCAAAACAGTGTTTTCCCGCTGGAAATACCGGTGTTACGTCAAATGTTAGCCTATATGGAGAAAGGGAAAAAATCTGGATGGATAGATAGATAGCTATCTGACGGGGTTTAGAAGCCCGTCAGATAGCGTTCCCCCCGATGTCATTTACGTTGAGTTACAATAAATGCCAAACTCTCTGCAGGTTCTTGTCTTTGTCGTCCGCTCTATTCAGCTGGCTTTTGAAACACACGGCGAGAAGGTGGGGGCCGGATGGTGAGGGTGAGAAACGCAAAAGTAATGCAATTGTTACTTTTTCTAATAACTAGTTACTTTTACTGTGGAGTAACTCAGTTACTTTTTGGGAGAAGTAACTAGTAACTATAACTAATTACTTTTTCAAAGTAACGTGTCCAATACTGGTCATTATCCAAACAGAGAAGTTAATGTGCCCAATTTCCTCTATGTTGTTCTAGCTACCTTACCGTATATGGAGCACATGTGAAGCTGCACGGTGGTACAGTGTGTAAAACTTTAGCTTTCTGGAAAGAAGGTCTTTGGTTTGATTCCTGGTCTCGGGTCCTAAATGCACACTCAAGATTTTCCCTGTGTAACATGATTGTTAGATGAAATGATGACTCTAATCTGCTCTTAGTTGTTTTTGTGTGCATAACTGTGTGCCTCTGTGATGGTAATCTGTCAGGAATGACACCCCCCCCCTGTTGCCCATACTGCTGGGGATAGGCTGTATGTTAAATAAAAAAAAAGATAAGAAATCAAGGCTAGTGATTCCATAAAGCTGATTGCTGTGATGTTTCAGTTTACATGCAGTTCTTTCTAAGCCATTGGTCTGTTTTACAAAGCAGGTTTAATGAAAGTTTTTTAAACCTGAAATCAGGGAAATTCAGATTTTTCTGTTTCAAGAATACAGTTTCCAGAAACCTCTGTTTCTGTTGCCATAGTAACATTCTCCCAGAGCTAATCTGGTCAGCAGAAGGTTTTCCTCCATAAACTCAGTGTCCTCTGGCTCCGCCCTCCTTAAAGCCAATCATGTTATTTTATTTCCTGATTCATTCAGCAGAGTTTGTGTGAACAACTCTAGGTGTTAAAAAACAAACAGTACATCCTTTGGATGTGGATCCAATAAAGGAATGAGCACCATTAATTCACAATAAAATATTCATCGAGAGCTGGTTCACAGACCACGTATAAATGTCGTATATATTTAGAAAGTTCTCTTTATGAGCGCTACTTTCACCCCACAGTCCATCACGAACATGCAGACCTAATCCGGCCTCCCATTAGCAGCATTAAATAGCCTTCTTAAAAAGGGATTTAACAGAATTGATATCAGCGAGAAAACAATGACGTGTGATAACATCATTATACAAAACAACCTCACAGTCAGTCTGTAATGGAAGACAGGATCAACAATAGGAGGAACCCATGAGACGATGAACAGGTATCTGTTAGAACAATGATTTTAGACTTCCATCTTTACCTGCTGCCATGTGATTGCCCCTAAATAAATAGTGAACTAAATGACCAAAAATGCCTTCTTTACTCTTTCACATAACCCAAACTATTCATATAAATGTTTTTTAATGATCATTTTATTGGATGAACATAAATGGATTTAGCATTATTACACAATTTGAAACTGAAAAATAAGTTTTACGCCAGAATCTCCTGGTTTTAACAGCATGTACTTTCATGATTTTCTTAAGAGATCTGACCCACATGCAATAAACCACTCAGAGAACCAGGATAAAAGTCTGAACAGGTTTATTGATGAAACCAGCAGGGTTGGATTCAGGAAACGCAGTGAACTGGTGAACCGGAACTGGAAGAGGGAAAGGGACGTATCAGTGGTTAGTTCAGGATCCGTGGGAACTTTGAACGATGACTTGGAGAGACAGAGAAAACGGGACTCACGTTAGTGAGACTCGTTGGAGGGCAGACAGGTATAGATTTGGTTAGAACCAGAGGAGCTATTGAGCGGACTGTCACTTGGGAATCCAGAAGGACTTGAACGGAACTTGTGGAGGTTAATCCCCTGCTCAGTGTGAGACTCAAACAATCCTTCCAGGGGGAGAAGGCCAAACATCCAACTTGCAGTAAGGCTTCCTGCCGAAAAGGGAAGGACAAAAAACTAGGTTGGGCTCAGCGAAAAATAAAGACT
>NW_015150773.1:662231-663187 GCF_000732505.1 Cyprinodon variegatus
TTGGGTGTACTATTCCTTTAAAGTCAAATTAAGATATGGTAACAGATCACTAACTTCAAATTAGAGAATAATTCTTATATATTCCCAAAAACTAAGGCCATTTGTTTAAATTATTGGATGCAACCTATTTTTACTTCAACACACCGGGTAGTAGATTTCATCTCGATGAAAATAGAAATTTTATACCGAGAGGCCTAAAAGTTTAATTAAATCCAGTCACAACTTCTAAGAATGCATCTCACAACTTCAAAACAAACTTCTTATCGAAGGCATGGAAGTAGAGAACAAACCAATTTTGTATGATCCTTATTACCCCTTGTGGGGGACCGTGGTAAGAAGCATGATGAGTCACAGGGATTCATTCAAAAATTGTGTTTTTATTTTTAACATAAAAAAAAAAAACTTACAAAAAATAAATGGGTTTAGGTAATAAAAGAGGTCAACCCAAAAGACAAAATTTAACTCAAGCAAACTGTGCCCGAACTAAATGACTGCATAAACAAACATAACTGACCTAACAAAGAAATGACACAGATGGGTCAGCGCATTGTAGGTGACAGCTACCGGCGCACCGCCATTTTGACACCTGACTCTGACATTAGCTGATATTCTGAGTGAAGCAGATGAGCTGTTTGATTCAGATGTTTAGTGTAAAGAACAGTGCCTAGAGGTTGGCTCTCAAAGGATTTGTTTACGACCGCCGGTGGAAATGAATAATAAATTTAATTGTAAACCATTCTTCCAGTAGTCTCTTGATTTTGAAACAGCACTGAGTGGGACTTCTAGGGCATCTGACTGTTATGTTTAGTTACATGTGAGCTACAGGTGATCTACCTGTGGAAAGGGGTTCAATCTGCACTATTAAAAAAGTGAATATGGTGTGATATTTGCAGCATGAAAGAAAGAAAGATGAAGTTCTAAGTCATGGAGATAGAGCTTCAATAATGACAATTAGG
>NW_015150773.1:663472-667790 GCF_000732505.1 Cyprinodon variegatus
CTTACAGCAGTGTGTTGCAGTAAGACACAGACAATTTTAAATTATGCTCAATATTGAAGCGTGGTCTGAGCTAGACATCTGTGGGTCTAGATACGGCCGAGGCGGTGAGGAAGTGGGGGCGAGTTTAGTCCTAAAACGGAGGGACCTGAGGGCCAAAAAGGGCGGAGATCCAGGTGGAAAAATGGTCCCAGCGTTCTCGCGCACCTCGCTCTTCTAGCTGGTCAAACTTCACGAGTTGTTTTCCGCAATTTCGGTCATAAAAACAAAACAAGCCGGCCTCCTGTCTGCGGTCAGCTACAATTTGGGAGAGGAGCAGCGGAGCGTCTGTGGAGGGGGCGGGGCGTCTGGAGCAGAGGTATTGCATTGCACTCATTGCACTGATTATGTGCAGTATTTATTGATGCAAGGCCTTTCAGAATCTATAACGCGACGGGTATTATTATTTTTCAGTGAATGAGGTTTTAATAGGAATAGATGGAGTGCAACTTTTCTACTTCAGTTATTTGCTGTTGTTTCTCACAAAAAAAAAAATCTATAACGATATTACAGCTTTCATTGATTTATTTCAAATTTGAAACATTGTCTAGCCTGTAAGGTAAAAAAACAACAAAAAAAAACAAAAAAAAAGAACCAATTAATCGAATCGAATTGTGGTGTATTCTTGAGTATCGAAAATAATTGAATCATTGGGTCGGGAAATTGATATTAATTCGAATCGCCATGATGGGTGTGATTTACACCCCTAATGACAATGATGATAGTAGATAATAGATAGATAATGAATATTATTCATGGTGCACTTCAGATATAAGCATCTGAAAGTGCTAAAATGAATAAGCCTAAAGCATGGAAGCTAATCACCTCCTTGCTGAAGGTGGGTCTGCTAAATGAATAGACAATACTCAGCACGTTTTGTAAAACAATCAAGAAAATCTTCAAATGTTTATTTTTGTTGTAAAGCACTTTATCCTGTCAGTGAAAACTATTCAGAACATTTTACTTCAAATCCATCCTGAAGCAGACAGAGGAGTGAGGCTGAAGCTAGAGAGCAGTCTTTCTCACACCTTTCTGTCACGCAGCAGAATTTTCTACTCGCTCTAAGCCAGGGATAGGAAACCTAAATAATTCATGGGGCCACCATTTTTTCAGGACAGAGCCAGAGGGCAAACATCTGCCACGCTGGAACACGTATAATAAAAAATGCCCTTTCAAATGGATGATCTGCTAATTAAACTCAGAGCAGTAACTTGCTGAAGTGCATATAGTGTTTTTGCTATTGTGTAATATAAAAAGGTTTGAAAAAAACCAAACTTTCTTTGATTTTTTTTTTTTTTTTTTTTTTTTTTTTAGACTAAAGATCTCATATTTAGAAATGTTAATATGCAGCCTCAGCCTCGGTGGGAGCAGAACCCTGCACTGTAGAGAATTTAAAGAAAACATTTTTTGCACCTTTTCTCAGAACTTTAAAGATTTCTATTTTATTTCTTTTTTGTTCTTCATAAAGTAGCAGCCATTCCAAATGGCCCTTCCCTGTCAAACACCAGCTAAATGGGAACCCACTTCCTTCCAACTCCTGGCAAAATCCCCTCCAACTTCCAGACACTGGAGTGAACCCCTTTTGCATATTGTTCCACTCTGACTCCACCCTTTCACTGAATTCATTTTCAATTCAATTCAGTTTATTTCTATAGCACCAATTCACAACACATGTCATCTCAAGTCACTTTCCAGTTCACCAGATCATCCAGTCAGATTGATTTAAAGTTTTCTATCAAAGGAAAATCAGTTGATTACATTGACTAATTTACTCGAAGGCAATCCCTCACACTAAGCATGCTTGTAGCGACAGTGGATTTTACAAATTTCAGGGTCTGACCAGAAGAAAATGCTTCTCTTTAGATCTTAATGTCCACAAATCATGACAGAAAGAATATTTTAGTATGATTGATGTTTATAAAGGAATTGTAGGGGACCAGCCAAGGACCCCTCAAAGAAAGTGGGGGAATTTTGAACATCTACTACTGTAACACACTGTGTCCAAAAAGTAAATACATGTTGCGGGAAATATGTGTGTTTGTCCCTGATTTGAGCGGGTAGCTAAGACATATCCAATAGAATGAATCAATCACGTGTACTCACTGTATTGCTAAATTTCAACACAAACTAAATTGGGCTACATTGACTAATTGCCTCACCTGTTTAGGTCAAGTGCAAACACTCTTGTTGGTTTTGTTCCTCTTGTTTCTATAGTTTTATTTGAGCTTGCCGCCAATGGCTAATCTTAGAGGTTCAGTTTACTTCTCATATTTAGCTTCACGCAAGGTGTTGTAGTGGCGGGTAGTGTCTCTAAGCATTCCTGTGAAATTATGTGAATGGGTATTCTATCTCCAGTTTCACCTGAAAGATGCAATTTTCTTGGTCCAGTTTTCTTTTCCCTCCACTTTTAGCCATGGCTCATATTTTCTTTCTCACTGGTAAAGAAAGCCCAGTAAAAGCGCTACCTGCATTTGGGGCACCATCTAGTGGCCAGTCATATCATGAAAACTAAATCAGTGTCCAGAGAACTTTTAATGCATTTTTAACTAAGATCAATTTCAGTGAAGGCGCGGGCCGTGCACGGCTGCTCGAAGCATTGAATGAACATCTTCCTTTAAAATGATTCTAAATAATCAATGGTTTGATTTCTTGCAGTGCTTTCAATGAAACCCATTTATTTTTTACATCTTAGATTGATTTAGCATTTATGTGTTTTGTACGGAAGAGGATTAGGGCTACTGAAAAAAAAAAAGTTAACTGATTTTATTTCATTTCAGTTTAGTGTGGGAAAAAAAAATCAGAATTCTGACTTTTTCTCAGAATTCTGACTCTGATCTAAGAATTTGGACTTTTTTTATTGTCAGAGTTTAGTCAGAATTCTGAGAAAAAAAGTTAATATTCTGAGATTAAAGTCAGAATTCTGAGAAAGAAGTCAGAATTCTGAGATTAAAGTCAGAATTCTGAGAAAGAAATCAGAATTCTGAGATTAAAGTCAGAATTCTGAGAAAAAAGTCAGAATTCCGACTTTTTTCTCAGAATTCTGACTTTAATCTAAGAATTCAGATTTTTTTATTGTCAGAATTCAGTCAGAATTCTGAGAAAAAAGTCCGAATTCTGAGATTAAAGTCCGAATTCTGAGAAAAAAGTTCGAATTCTGAGATTAAAGTCAGAATTCTGACTTTTTTCTCATACTAAACTAAAATAAAATTTACAAATCAGTAAACTTTTTTTTTTTTTTTCCAGTGGCCCTATTCCTTTTCCGTAGCGTTTGCTCCCATGACAAGCTCAAATGCTTTAAACAACAATGACTTCGCCTGATTTTTGCTCCTCTGCTGAGAAAGATCAGGATTCCTGATCAGAGAAAATGGGAAGTCCTCTGAAAACGGTGGAGCCCAAGAAGATCTGGATAATTTGAAATGTTCACTGAAAAGCATCAGAAGGAAATTCCTAAAGGATTTGGATTTGCGCTCAGTTTTTTATCACTTGGATGTTTAGAACCAGAAGCTAAATAATGTTAGCGTAAAAACTGGATAATCTTTGCTTAAAGCTTCTTCTGCTATGTGTGGGAGCATTAGATCTGATCAGACACTTCAGGTGACCTTCAAACTGAAGCGCTGCTTCCTTACATGATAATGTTCTTTGATTATAAATATTAAAAACAAAAATCAGACTCCTGATTTTCCATGGCTTCTAAGCAGCTCTGGAGGCTTTAATCATTTCAATACAGAGTCTAATCATGTTCTCATCCCTCTGAGGAACTCTGGGTACATTCTTAAAATTACATTTTACAGTTCATACTCTTGCATATTTCAACAAGTGGATGACTGGTTTAACCTATTCTGACATTTCTCTGCTTCTAAGTTGGAAATCATTTCAGCAGGAGGGCTTGTTGGAAGAATATGCATTAGTCTTAATCACCTAACGGAGAGGTGATTGTCATTGGAGCAGCATTTATTATTGCCTTCAAGAGAGAAAAGATACAGTCTTTGCCAAAGTTCTGTCTGCTGTGATCAGAAAAAGGATTTCACTAACTACTTAAAACTCAAGCAGAGTTGGGAGGGCTTATCATCCAGCTTAACTGAAACAAGTTACAGACGGTTTTACGCAAACAGAGGGATTCAAGATAACCTTGAAACAAAGAGAGTGGCTTCTTTTCCCAAACATCTCAGACTGGAAAACAGCTTCTCAGGCAAGATAAGTAAGTAAGCAAGATAAGTTTCAGGCCCAGTTGTCTAGTAGGTGTGTGGCCTGAGCGAATACTTTTGAACAGCAAAGAAAAAAA
>NW_015150773.1:669776-674276 GCF_000732505.1 Cyprinodon variegatus
AGCTCTGCCCCTTATATGATTATCACTAATTCCTCTCCCCTGTGCAGCTCTACCCATCAGTGCTCATGATTCTCTCCCCTCCCCTGATACCTCCTTCTAATTCAGTCCTCTCGGCTCTGATCCTAATTCTGTCCTACGAGCAACTAGCTCTGTTTTCCCCTGCGATCCTAAGATGGAAAATCTGCCTCTAAGGAAATTTCCGGTTGTCCCTCTACCCTTTCTTCTCCTGATAGCAGCACACAGTGAGATTACCAACTAATTTGGTGTTTGTCAGAGCCCTGTTGTTAAACCAAAGTTTGTTTCCACACAGATTGTGAGAAGTTTAGTGAGTTTATTTCTGTTTTCACAACTCTGACTGAGAGGCAAGGCAGCCTCTAACCGGATCTCTCTTGTTCAGAGGTTCCTGTTCGCTTCACTGACATTGATAAACTTGTTAATCATTAATGTCTGTGTGTGCTTGAATATTGGGTCCTCAGTATGCAGTACTACAGCTCAGCTGCTTTAAGCAGTCATTGTGATCTGTTTCCTGTTGGAACGGCCAGTTTTAACTACAGTAGTAGCCATTTAAAATTTCTCCACTTTCCTTGATGGCCCTTGGCTGGTCCCACTTCAATTCATTTTTAAACATCTATACTTGTACTGAAATATTCTTTCTGTCAGTGATTTGTGGGCATTTAGATCTAAAGGGAAGCCACAATTCCTGGTCAGACCCTGTAGTTCAGTGAAAGGGTGGAGTCAGAGTAAAGAAAAAAGCACAACCAGGAAAAGGCCAGTGGCTGGAAGTTGAGGGGATTTGGCTTGGAGTCGCAGGGGAGTAGGTTGCCATTTGGCTACTGTTTGACTGGGAAGGGCCATTTTGAATGGCTGCTACTGTATGAAGCTGTTTAACTGAGAGTAGAGTAGATATTTCATCTGATTAGGTGTGTTTCCATCAGCTTTTCAGATGCTCACTTTTAAGTGTCGGATTAGAAAGCTGGATGGAAATGGAAAAATTTGAAAAACAAAAACTCCAAAATTCACAAAAGAAGTTTTAATCCTCTTCCTATATTAATATAATAAAAACGAATGTGTAAATCAGAAGGGTTCAGCTGTATCTTCACAGAGTTTGTTAGTTTTCATTGTCTTTCTTGATGAAAATATTAAAAGATCTGTTTAGCGTCTGGCTTTAAATGCCATTTAGACATTGCATAAAAAAATTAGGCAAGAAGGCACTCTATCTTTCTCTTTAGGTTTCACGCAAGTAGCATCCTGAGGTGAGTGAAGCATTTCCCTAACATAGCATGGGAATAGATTGTGTTTTTGTTGTTTTGACTTTTTATTCTCAAATAATCCCTGCTCTTGTGTTCATAAATTATGAGCGTTGAGGAGTTTTCCCACGTCCAAAGGCTTCCACTAAAGGCTGATTCACAATAGTGTGATGAGGATATTAGAGTAAGCGTTGCTGGACAGTGCGTACAATGAGTATCAAAATACTTCAAGTGTTTAACATCCATTCGTCCGTCCGCCCATCCATCCATCTTCTCTCACTTATTCCATCAGGGTTATGGTGGGGCTGGTGCTTATCTTGGTGGGGCGGGAGGCGTGGTGAACTCTAGACAGGTCGGAAGTCCGTCGCAGGGCAACACAGAGACACGAGAAGTCATACAACCATGCATACACTCACACCTAAGAACAATTTAGAGAAGCCAATTTCCCTCACAGTCATGTTTTTGGACTGTGGGAAGAAACCGGAGTACCCAGAGAGAACCCACGCATGCACAGGGAGAACATGCAAACTCCATGAAAAAGACGCAGAGCCCGGAACCTTCTTGCTGCAAGATGACAGTGCTACAATGTTCCACCATGCAGCTAGCTTGACATTCAGACTCCAAAATGTAGCTCCTCACATTTTTCAACATGCATCTACTTTTTAGTGTTTGTGAGACATTCCTTTTGTTAGATGTTTGTTTGATTTTTTTTGTAAATCCCTTTTGCTGTCGGGGATTTACTCCTTTTTATCTCCTTCAATCCCTTTTCTTGTCTTCCTCAGAGGGTTTTCTTGTTAAAGAATCGGGGCAGCCTTGCTGTGACTGACGTGGAAAGATTATAGGTCTTGAAATTAGCAGATATATGCACCGATCACATTCACAACCGTTTCCTACTCCAATGAAAACTGTAACAAGCAGAGAGTAACAAAACATGCAAAGCAGCTCTGCTTGATGTTTGATTTAGAGGGAAAATTGGTGACTCATGTTGAGCGTAAAAGACAATGTTTAGTGAATTAGTATTTCTAATAGAGGCTAAAACCCTGAAACATGTGCAAACTCAGAGAAGGTTCACTAACTTTTAATGTTCTAGATTGATTGAAAAAATTCAACCCTGATTAACTTTTAATATTGTCAGCTGTCAGTTCAGCACAGAAACACAGAGAGATGAAGGTTTGATGGATGTTCCAACTGCCAGTGAATCATATCTGTGGAGAAGATGCATCATTTTCTGAAATCACCTCCATAAAATTATATCTGTTTGTAGAGTTTAGGGAAATCCTATTTCTGTCCTGATTGAGGTTAATAATGCATTTATTCCCATGTAGCCTGTTCAATTATGCAACCTACAGTAGGTAGGTACAGAACCCGATGACGGTCGTGTCTCTCTGATCCTTTTTTACGGTCGTTAAGTTGAATTTCTCATTATCTAAAGAGAATGAAAGCTGTTTTCTGCTGGTTATGAGGTGATTGCTGTGTGTTAAAACTGATTCCATCCTTCAATACCACAATAGTGAGAGAGGATTTATTTGTATAAGTCAGGGCAGCCTATGTGTAATATGTAAATAATCCGGTGTTTAACTTTTAGGCAACGAGACGACGTTGTTGTTTTGATGATTTGCTTCCAAATCATCAAACTAGCTATGCTTCTGGTGCTTAGCTCCGTGTGTTATCTGAACAGCCCCGGGGTTACGCCTGTAAAAGTTATAAGATCCATTAACCTCAAAATTTGTTCTGATTAAAGATTTTCATTAAGAAACAGTCCGATTTGTTTCTACTGCATTCCATGTAATCCGAAAAGAAGAGGAGTGAAAAGAAAAAGGAAACTAAAAAACGGATTATTTTTGCACATGCGGTCATGTGCTGGGGGTGCTCCAGTGGAGAGAGGGAGATTAAAAATTGTTTTTTTTTTAATTCTTTGCACAAATTATACATTTCTTATGATTATTTTGTGAAATGATTTTGACTTTTTATTTTTTTATTTTACTATTGTGTGTATTTGGATTTTATTTTCACTATTTGAGGCCTAATCAACACAAGTTCACAAATTATTCTCTGTAATTGTTAACTAATTTAGTAATCTATTAATCGTTAACTGGAGTGTAGAGATTGTAAAATCTGCCTTTGGGTGACAGATCAACATCCTTTGAACAGCAATTATACCAAAATTGTGAAAAATAGAAGGTTTTAAATGTTTTTCAATGCAGAGAAGTAAAACAGTTCATTTTTGCGTGTTTTCTGCTATAATCAATAATGTAAAAATAAATAACCAAATATGTATTCAAGAAAAAAACCTTTTTGATGACATGTCCAGGTGAGCCCTTTTCCCATTCCCAAACCGGCCCCTAAACACCGGAGCACTAACCCTCCGTTTACGTGTTCCCCAGAGGGTCCGCCACATTAAGGGCCATCCCAAACCACATAGTGGGTAGGGCAAGGGGAACATTGAGCCCTCAAATAGCAAGTCATGCATCATGAATTTAGCAGCAGGTGTAATGTTGTGACAAAGGAAACACATTCATTCAAATGTAGGTTCTGCTGGTTTGCTGTATCTTTACCACACTGACAGAAAATCAGACGTTTGGAAAAATAAAAGACATAATTAATTCCTAAATGGAAGGTCCTCTTTGAAATAGTTTTATTGGACTGGTTAGATTTTGTTTTATAAAGAGAAGCGATACACATGGGGTGTCACTGTGTTGCCATAGAAATGACTGCTTTCCCTTTCTGTTGGAGGGAAGAGGCCGTCCCATTCCCATTTATACCCCCCCACCTTCAAGCAAGGCGCCTCCACAGCTGTGAGTGAGACTTCAATGGGGCACTTGCTAGTTAAGGGTTAGTGGTTAGGGTGCAGTTTGGGGTTCAGCCATTTTCTCTAATGGAAGCACTTCAGCTCCTGTGTGCCAGTTAGCTGCCCTGGCAGTGCCTGTTTAAAAACATTTCTTTGATCAGAACATCTGTACTGAAATTCATTAGAAAAATTGCCTTCACTGGTTTTTAATTAGAATATGCTGCTCTTCATATCTACGTTTATGTTTAAGATGAAATTTCCTGGAGTTTATGATCAAAAACAGCTTTTCAAAATGTTTCGAAAATAGGCCTGTAAACCGGATAACTGTCAGCAAAGCATTTCCTTATAAAGCAGGAAGAGGGATCTCCTAAACTGGAGGTCTTCAACAGGGGTTTTTTGGAAAGAGATGCAAAGTTGGCTACTATCCAAAGAAATTATATTGCCTTTGTCTGTGAAGTCTATTTT
>NW_015150773.1:675366-676414 GCF_000732505.1 Cyprinodon variegatus
CTTCATTTGCAGTGCTTGAATTAGACAAATAGTTCAGCTCCTCTTAAAGCTGTTCTACTTTTAGCTCCTGTCGATTAAGAAGGAAATGCCGAGCTGAAGTCAATAAAATGAGCAAACAAACACGGAGGAGCTATCAGTGGAGGTTCTGTTCTTGTTTTGTTCCTCTCAATTACTCTGACTCTCCATCAACAGCCCTCTATCAGCCGATGCACATTAGAAGCCCTATTAACCCAGGTGGCAGCCCCGTGTAGGAGATGGAAATGCAGAGCTTATTAATCTTACGTGTCTCCATGACCATGCAATGTTACAGTCCTGTTGCCCAGGTGGCTGCCTTGGAGGTAATACTTTTGTTTGCTATAATCTGGTATTCAGACTGACAGGTGCTGTAAACTACCAGTGTCATGTGAAGAATGAAGCTGTTTCACTGCAAAGAGGCGAATATGTTAACTAAGAGGATGATTAAAGGATCAGATTGCTTCTCAGACTATTATCTAGTTGGACATGCTGTCACAGGCAGCCTATAAATACAGCCTTGGGAGTAATGTTTGTGCTGCATGCTGCTGTTTGTGTGTAGATATTCATATTTATGTGTCTGTTGAGACGATGAGAGCAGCGTTGGGATGATGTGTGGAAATGACAAAGATAAAATGATAATGAAATGATGGCAGAAGGATTCAAAAGTTGCTGCAGCAGAGATTTGCAGCTGCGGTAGAATCCATCCCGGCGTCTCAGGGAGCTGGATGGAAATAAAATTCATTATGCAAAGCCATATGTTACACTGGAGCCATGTAGAGAACAGGTCATCCTTCCTGGAGGATAAGCCTGCACTCTAACTGTTAGACGGAAAAAGAGGAGGGTTATCTTAAAGGAAAAGTCCGATCACATTCAGAGTTCAAACTTCTAAATATGAAATTATTACATCCTGTTCAATAAATGATCAGTGTTTTTAATTCAGAGTAATTTTCATGTGAATGTGCTTTACTGGAGGCATCCATGTTTGTCAAAGAACACTACTGCCACCTACTGGTTAGTGACGTCACGGTGCGGT
>NW_015150773.1:677933-680332 GCF_000732505.1 Cyprinodon variegatus
GAAATGATGCAGTGAAGAAGCCAAGATACCCGGCATGTTCATCACACCTGCCACTAAAATAAGAGAAAAGTGTGAATCTACTTTGCTCTCATTTGCTCTAAATTAATCTTAATTTCTGACAGTCAAGAGGAAAAGCAGTGGATTCAGTAGAGCTTTAACACTACACACACTTAAGCTCTCATTATTCAACAATTAGCATGAGGAGCATGGAGAAACAGAACCGTTGAACAGATCCACTGCTGACCTAAAGCTGATCAAAGGTCTGACTCACATTCACTAAAACAAGGAAGCAAGGTTTGCAATTATAAAACTTACTCAACATTTCAGAAAAGTCACATCTTCAGATTAAACTGATAGAAACATAAAGGAGAAGATTGAGCCCTTAAGTTCCAGACATTATGGTGAATCACACCTGGGTTATACAACAGGGCGACGCTAAGCTATATCACGCCTGTTTTTTCATCATTCTGGGCTTTGCCAGGATGCTCTGATTTATGCATCCATGCAGGTGTGCTGTGCAGAGGGCTTAAATAAACAAGAACACGTTTCCACTGAGATAGCAGGAAATGGCCCACAGTGAACCTGGGTACAGTTGTTCATTATCCGACCAAAGCTGCAACATAAAAACTGCCAAACATTCCTATTATGGGGAAAACAACATTGTTTTACATTGGTTTTGTTTTATATTCTTTTTTTTGGGGAAACATTCCATCTTTTTGAGTATAGATGGGAGTGAATAGCCCACAGAGCAAGTTAGGATCCAGATACAGCTTTTAGTTCAAAAAGACTCCCCTTCCAATCTGACTGAACCTGAGCCTGAACTTTGCAACGAGGACAAGGTGTGAATTTCAATATCTGCATTTGAGTGCTGGCACTGATGCTGGTGACGTTTCACAAAGTCATGAGAATGCAATTGTACACATATTGAGAAAGGGCCAGCATTTAAGAGCTGAACCGTCTGCTAGCCCTACCCACTATGTGGTTTGGGACACTGTAGGGGTAGTGTTTAGGGGCCAGTTTGGGATTAGGCAGTAATGCCTGTTTCCCAGAAAACTCTTGGATTATCTTTTCTGATTGGTTGACGCTCCACATCAAGCTGAAAAAGTTCAGATTTCTCAATTCCAGCATCAAATGCTCAGAATTCCCTAGGCCTGGACGCCAGGAAGCTCAGATGTGCAGCGGGACCTCTTAACGCTGCTCGATGGCGTCCACCATCTGTATGGAAATCAGATTCTCTGAAACTCAACATTTTTTATTGTACATCTATTCAAGTAGGTGTTTCCCAAACTGAGAAATATTTATGTTCAGTTGGACAATTGTAAATGGTTTTATTATCAGATCTAAGTGGCAAAGAAACTTGTCCAAGTTTAATAAACGGGACATGGAGGAAGCTAATTTAATTGATTGAACTTATTTTTTGTTTCAGTAATCTGATGCATATCAGGTACAACTTATTCCTTGATCCCTATTCAGCCAGGTCAACAATTTCCTTTAACAACTCCCCTTTCAGAGGCTTACACTAGAAAAACGATTTAGAAATTGTCATGATTTTATCTAAAGATCTGACCCCAGAAAACCAAACAGAGAGACCAGTGGAAGGTTTAACGGGTTTATTGTGAGTTGGTAGAGAGGAGTCCAGTGCTGCTCTGAACACTGGCGAACCGGGAGTTTCCAGATAAAAAGTGTGGTTCGTTGAATCCAGTCGGCGTGGGTTGTTCCAGTAATAGACTTGTTTGTTGGAGGGCGGACAGGGTTTAACCAGGTTAAGGTATTTCCTTGAGGAACGGAGGAGCAGACTGCCACTTAGATTTCCAATGGTACTTGAACGGTTTCTTGTGGAGATGAATCCCCTGCTCAGAGAGAAGCCCAAACAATCCTTCGGGGAAAAGTAGATCCAAACCACCAGTTTGAATCCTCAGCTCAGTTTGACGCTCAGAGAATCCTTCCAGGGGGGAGAAGGTCCAAAACATCCAGTTTGTAGGATGACTTCCCAAAACTGGAAACACTCTGGCGTCGAGGTAGTGGCAGTAAGCAGCTTAAGAGACCCCAGGTAATGGTCCAACCAGCTAAAGGGGTGCAAGGAGGCCCAATGAGGACGGGGCACCACCTAGTGGAGGAGAAAAGGAAACACAAAAACAACCCACAAAAACTGGATTCCTGACAGAAATAAGTAAAAATGTCTTAAATTAAGAGTATTTACCCTTAATTTGAGTAGGTTAATGAGATAGTTTACAAATGAAATTAGTATTTTTACTCTTAAAATAAGATAATTAGATAATATGCACTTGAAATAAGACAATCCAATTGTGTTTTCTTATTTTAAATGTAAATGGTCTTGTTCCATTGGCAAAATGTCTCTTTTACCGCCTCAATCCAACAAATGTATTTATTTAAAGTAA
>NW_015150773.1:680812-681785 GCF_000732505.1 Cyprinodon variegatus
ATCCGTTTCCATTTACATGCTTTCTAAGCCAAAACAAGGCGTTGTTGGTCCTCTCTTTAAAGCCTGGAACTTAATGCTATTTCTAACATTTTGATTTGAAAAAGCTTCCTGGATCAGAAGAGGAACGTCTTCAAATTTGGAAACAAAGTCCAGTGGATTGTTTTTTTACTTTTTTTTTAACTTCATCAGGGTATAGGTACAACTTATATATCAAGCTGCATTTTAAATTTATCTGAAGTGCTTAGAATATTGCATTAGTAGTATACTGTAACACAACCAACGTGTTGTAATACGCATCTTATTCTGAAGGCTAGTACCCACCCCTTTATAATATGCAGTTTGCATTGCAATTTGTAAATGTTCACCAGGCATTAAAACTGGTGCACATAATGTTTGATGATAATAGGAAAGGATTATTCTTTATTCAACAAAAGAATGGCCACTATTTTCTTGTTTAGTGTTATTGAAATCTTTTTAAACAACCGCCACCTTCTCCAAAAACATTTAGGCTGTGTATTTGTTTTGTTTTTTATCGATAAGCCCTGATAACATCAGTGTTGGAGGAATTGTTAGAAAAGACAAGGTGGATGATTGCAGCTGGAAGCAGAAACAGTCAGAATCCCGCAGTGTTTGCTAGTTCACCTCAAAACAAAAAGCTCCACTTTTATTATTCACCCAGACCTAATGCTGCTATTATGTTGTGATTGCACAGAATTGTAGAGAAATGTTCCAGGCAGCCTGCTGATTGCATCTCTTTTATTAACCTGCTGCCTGTATAAAAAATGACAGTGTACAGAAATCAGAGATATTTATTGGCAACGGGGGAGCAGAGGGCCTGTAGTTCTGACCAAAAACCCTCCAACAGTCAGTAGATGTTTTGAAGCACATATTTATAGCACATGGAAATAAATTACTAAAGTGGTCCAGAGTAGTGATGGTTCCAGCAACCCCGATGCTTCGGTTCATGTGTCGA
>NW_015150773.1:686260-689071 GCF_000732505.1 Cyprinodon variegatus
TGCGGTTATCATATCATCCTTGTATTTTTATGAGCAATTGAAAATTATTTGTATGGATAATGCAGCATATTTGTAGGACAACATAATAACTGCTCTGTCTTTGGATCAAGACCATATTTCCCAGATAACATTAGAATTAAGAGTAATTTTCATTGGGTGTGCAGGCGGCGCAGTGGTTGGTGCGCACAACCCATACAGTATACGGAGGCCTTAGTCCTTGACGCGGCCGACCTGGGTTTGAATCCCACCTGTGCTCCTTTGCCGCATGTCTCTCCCTCTCTCTCATAGTGATGAGACTCTTCAAGTTGGCAATCCAACGATAAACCCGTCTGTGGAGGATCATGTATCGGAAAATTGAAATAAGAAAAAAATTTTTTTTTTACTAAATTCATTAAATCACTGCAAACATATTAGTTTAAGGTATAGATGATGATCCATTGATTATTCATTACTGAGCAGACTTTTCCTTTATAGCTGGAAAAACTAGTAGAAGCTTATAGATTTACAAGTATAATGAATTGATCTTTTACAAGTATAAAGATTGAACATTTTTATAGCCGATCAGCCATTTCTAAACAAGGATGTGCAACGGTGTCCAGATTGGCATCAAAACCAAGACAGAGGCATTAAAAACCAACTCATAAGCCCAAACATTCAAGGACCGAAGTCCTCAGATGGTTTGGAGTCAGAATGAATAGCAGGACAATGACCTGCAGAACCCAGTAACCATTGGTTCTGCAGACACCAATGCACTTATCGTATCCCTGTGTGCAGCCGGTAGAACACCAATCAGTCTCTGCTGTAGGTTATTCTCATGGAACATACGTCCCAACTGGAGATCTGCATGCACTTATGCTACACACACAAAAGGTCAGCGGAAAAAACAACAACCCTACGCACGGTTTATCGATCTCCGCTTCTTCTTGTCTTGTCTTCTCTTTTACCAAAACATTCCACCCAGTCCTGGCTTTAAGTAATTCCAGTCACTATTACTGATTTGTAAATCTTAGCTTCATTCCAGGGTCCTTAAAAAGTCTTAAAAGGCATTGAATTCTTNACAACATCTAAAACTAAACTGCTTTTGAGTTCCGGTCTTTGCATTTATGAAAAAAGGTAAATAATAAATATCAGCATGAACAAGATTCCCCAACCCCATTCTCAAAGATAAAACCCTGATATACTGAAACATGATGATGGTAGCATCAAGTTATGGGAATGCTTTACTACAGTAGAGGAACTGGTCAAACTCAATTGGGCAAAATAAACAATAAGCCCACAATATGAGCTGCAAAGCAGCATGTTCAGCTAAACCTACAGCCAGAGCTACATGGATAGAATCATGGCAGCACTTGGAAGCTGAGTTAACGAGACAAACTGTCCTTCCTCCTAAATATGCCAGAGATGGACCCTAAAAGATGCTTCCACTAAGAACTACATGTGTTGTATATTTCCTATTTTGTACTTAGGTTTTTCTTTGTTGCCCTCTTGTGTTGGTCTCCTTTGCCCTAACTTTTTCCCAGCTCCTTCTAGAAGCCTCTGTTCACACCTGCTCCCAATCTGCTCATTAGTCCTGCCTTTGTTCAGTCAGCCATAAATCCTCTCCCTGTGCAGTTCCTCTGTGCTGGTTTCTCATCTCTCCTTGGCTCCTCATGCATGTTTTCCCTGATGTCTCCATGGTTCTGGTTTGTTTTACATTTTTATGTTGGATTTTTGGATTCCAGCCTCTAAAAACTCAATTAAAACTACAATAACTTACCTCTGCCTCCTCGCCTCTGCATTTAGGTCCTCAAAAACCACAACCCAAACCTGACAGAGATGTTCTGTTTATGCCTGTGCTCAAACTGTTTTAGATGATATATGGATGCTGACATGGCCACACCGAATTGTAACAAGGTCAATTTATTAAGCTTAACCCCATGAGGTCATTGTTTTTTTTTGTTGTTGTTTTTTTTCTCGCTACAATAAAACCAGATGAATCTGAGTCATGATGGATAGAAACAACCTTCCACCTGTGCTGCTGTTTGACATGAAAACTCCTGTTGTTTGTTTCCTTCACTGCTGCAAAGATTAAAGATTTCCCTACCATGAAGTACTATGGCCACCCACAGACCATGAATATTTATAGGAATACTCAGTGCAGGAAGCTCATTAGTAGACCCTATAGGGCCTTGAAGCCTGTGTCTGCCCTTGTGGATGCCCTAAAGCTTAACTGGATCAGCCTCAGCCATAATAATGGCTTCGTCCATCTCTCATTCAGCAGGTAAACATTCAGATGGGAATTAGCCGGTGCCTATTGAAACACATTACCCCCATCACTCTGCATGAAGAAGACTTTTCAAAACGTCAAACTTTCCTCCATTATATTTTTGCTCATCCTCTCCAACAGTAGATTTAATAGATTTTAGTTTTAAGAGGATGCAGATTAGAGCATCGATCCACTTAATCAATTGCAGAGTTCAATTCATCGCAGCTGCACTGCAGCAGGTAGATCATGCTGTAAAGTCGGGAGTCTGTGTATTTATGCCTCACAGAGTAAATGTGATTCTCTACGTATCCAGTTTACTGCAGATTTAGCAGTAAATGTCAGAGAAAAACATTGTGACAATAGGGAGATTTGTAAGGACTTAGTGTTGCACAAGAAGATAAGAAAATCCATCCAGTCAAAAAAGATGAAAGAAGATAAAAGACGCTCAATGAATTCTATTGTCAGAAGATGAAGAGAGCACATCCAGTTAGTCACAGTCAGAGAAACAGGACTACACTGAAAAACAGGTTGATCTAGAAACAAAGGTGTTGATGGCAGCAGCACAG
>NW_015150773.1:691564-692877 GCF_000732505.1 Cyprinodon variegatus
CCACATTTTCCTCAAAACAAATGAATGGAATTGATGAACATAAACCTGACATTTCATATACAAAAACTGGTGATGAAAAAATAAGAAAATCATAAAATAAAGAAAAATCTAAACTACTCAACTAGTTCGCAAACTTTCAAGCAGCACTGTAGATCTCATGAATGCCGTTCAGCTTTAAGCTGAGCAGCAGTCTGACTGACCTCTGACGTACTGTAGAGATACTTGTTTTCTTCTCAGCCTGCTTTCAGGTGGGTGTTTAACAGCAGTTACCTTTCATTCCTGTTTGCTGTGAAAATGACTGCTGCCTTATCAAAGACGGCCCACGTCTTTTCACATCACCCTGATGAAGCTGCCTCCCCACCTGCCTGGGCATTTTGGTGATGATTTATCATCCAGCATGTCAGCTGGCAGATGCTGATCCCCTGCACCGTACTGGGACAGCGGCGTCCAGCGCGTGACGGCAGATGCAGCTCAGTGGTGGACGTGGAGGCGGAAAATCCCGTCTGACAGTCATTAACCTCGTTTGTAGCACCTCAGATAGAATCCAAACACTTGGCTTCACTCTGCAAACACATTTCCTGATGTTTTAAACAGAGTTCAGCGCTGCGAGAGTCTAATGCTGGAGGCTGTAATGAGAACATATGACTTTATAGAGGAGATAATGCAGAATTATATTATGATAATGTGACTCATATTTCAGGATGACTGATGGGATTTGGCTTTTTTATATAACTGGGTAAACACAATTGCATTAGGGTGTGTTTGAAGAGAGTCTGCTCTGTGTAGGCTGTTGGTTTTATTTGCTATGTGTGCAGACTTATCTAGACCGCTGTTCAACAGGGGTTCAGATCAAAGGCCATGAAATGCATCTTGCTGAACATCAGATCTCTGACGTATCTGATGTAGAGCTGATGTTCATGACTGAGTCTAGGTTTATGTCTTATGTTTCTGATGGCCTGTTAGTTCGCCTCTGCTGCATTCAAACATGGACTACAGTGCTTTGCTGAAGCGTGTGTGTATCTTTAACCCTCTTCATTTTATGAAGCTGCATTTGGTTTATTGGACTTTCATTTGATAACTAAGTCAAAGAAAGGTGGATTTGTGAAGTGGTAGATAATTAATATAAGGTTATATTGAAAATACGTAAAAAAAAAAATGTAAATTCAGCTTCCTCAGACATGTTAAAGGAAAAGTCCGGTCAGCAAGAAATAATCAGTGGATTATTATCTATACCTACGTTTGCAGTGATTTAATGCGTCCCCTTGAACTCCAAACAGACCCCCGATCTCTGAGTCTGGGAGCGGCCATTTTTG
>NW_015150773.1:694247-698564 GCF_000732505.1 Cyprinodon variegatus
TTTCAGAAGTTTAAATTCTGAATATGAGCGACTTTTCCTTTAACAGAACCAGCTTTCACTGAAATTACAACAAAATGGGTTTTCTGTTAACTGGGATAAGTGTACCATTATGCCTATATCTGAAAAGATTAATTTAACATCTATTCACTCCACATCCTTCAAAAACATTTCAATATTTTACCATCTGTAATAAAGGATCCCAAGGACCTTTTGTGAATGAATAGGCATAAAAAAAACTGAATGACTACAGACTATTGGAAGATGCTCCGATCTCAGAGGCTGGTCAGATTAATGCAGTTAATATGGTTGCTTTGCCATGTTTTGCCCATTGTTTCCAATCTCTTCCCTGTTATATTTTATTTTCTCACTTTAAGCAGTTAGATTCAGTTGTTGTATTTTTCATTTGAGGCTTTAAATCTATAAGAATCCCAAAGAAACATTTATGTAAGCTCAATGAAGCTGGAGGCTTTCCCCTTCCAGATGTTAAGATGTATTACAGGGCATGATTTTTTGTAGAGAATGCCCCGGGGACCCCCATCCTGAGCCCCCATTTATAGAGCAACAGTTTTATAGGAATACCTCCGTGTTAGCATTGGTTAACAACCAACTAAAGTTAAAATACATACATTTCAATACAGTGACAGCTTTATAGTCAACAACTCTCTGACTATATGGGAACAGGTTAGAATTTATATCAAAGCACCTAATATTTTAACCGATCCCCCTTTCTGTGAAAATCCTATATGTCAACCTGCTTTTCTGGGATTGGAGGCAGATGTTCATCTATAGCCTGAACATCTTTGTCTAAAGGGGGAAACTTTGCTTCCTTTTGTAGATACCAGATCGTCTGCTGTAAAGTGCTGTACCTCTCAGAAGTTGTAGGTGACCGCAGACAGTGCCGCAGACCTCTGATTGGTCAAATCTACATCCGCCCTACACTATGCGTATTTCCTGTTTGGTACCTTACCCGCTTATTTTGTTTGTATGACCGCCATTGTTGAAAACAACTCGTGAAGATGAAGCAGCTAGAAGAGCGAGATGTGCCAGAACGCTGGGACGTTTCTCCACCTGGATCCCTGCTCTTTTTGGCCCTCATGTCCCTCCGTTGTCAGACAAACTTGCCCCCACTTCCTCACCGCCTCGGCCGTATCTAGACCCACAGCTAGTTCCTGATTGTCCCTCTGGCTTTGTAGCGTGGAATAACGTAGCGTAGACCACGCTTCAATATTAGGTATAAATCTAAAACATCTGCGACACACTGCTGCTGGAGGATAACCAGACCTTTAGGGTCATTGCTCTCATGGAGGGTAAACCTCCTGCTTCATCTGATTCCTTCTCCGTTCTGAATTTATGTTTGTCCAACTTTCCAGTAACTGTCAAGATTTCCTTTTCCCTTTTGTTCTTTTTTTCACATCTAGACACATCACAATTTAAGGTATCAGTGAAGTATTCTCGTTTCTGAAGAAACTAGCCTCCTCAGCACACATCCCTGCAGAAGAAGAGAAATGAAAACATAATAATCTAAAGAAAAAAAATATTCCCACATGCATGAGAATAAATGGCACAGGTAACAGGACAGGATGTGCCTTTTAATATAAGAAAAAAGGAGTTCCTGCTAAGGTCAATGTGGGTTTTCTCCAGTTTCAGAGGATAGAAAGAGAAGTTATGAATGCAGCCTTCAGACTAGAACAGAGCTAACCTGAAACATGCTGGTGGACTATAGGAAGGTGCTCCCAACATGCAGTAGGAGGTATAAATCCCTGTCAGAAGGGTGTTTTCTCCTGTACATCCATGACTGGGCTTCATCAGCCTTCACATTGTCCATGTTGTTATCCTTTTAACGTGTAGAGATCTAAATGCTGGATGTTGAATCTGCCTGTAATGCACTGGCTGTTCGGAGAGCAGCTTCATCCGGCTGATGTTAAAACCTGCTGAGAGTGTTAGCTAGGAATGAAACTATTAATGGGATNGCTAGTTCCTGATTGTCCCTCTGGCTTTGTAGCGTGGAATAACGTAGCGTAGACCACGCTTCAATATTAGGTATAAATCTAAAACATCTGCGACACACTGCTGCTGGAGGATAACCAGACCTTTAGGGTCATTGCTCTCATGGAGGGTAAACCTCCTGCTTCATCTGATTCCTTCTCCGTTCTGAATTTATGTTTGTCCAACTTTCCAGTAACTGTCAAGATTTCCTTTTCCCTTTTGTTCTTTTTTTCACATCTAGACACATCACAATTTAAGGTATCAGTGAAGTATTCTCGTTTCTGAAGAAACTAGCCTCCTCAGCACACATCCCTGCAGAAGAAGAGAAATGAAAACATAATAATCTAAAGAAAAAAAATATTCCCACATGCATGAGAATAAATGGCACAGGTAACAGGACAGGATGTGCCTTTTAATATAAGAAAAAAGGAGTTCCTGCTAAGGTCAATGTGGGTTTTCTCCAGTTTCAGAGGATAGAAAGAGAAGTTATGAATGCAGCCTTCAGACTAGAACAGAGCTAACCTGAAACATGCTGGTGGACTATAGGAAGGTGCTCCCAACATGCAGTAGGAGGTATAAATCCCTGTCAGAAGGGTGTTTTCTCCTGTACATCCATGACTGGGCTTCATCAGCCTTCACATTGTCCATGTTGTTATCCTTTTAACGTGTAGAGATCTAAATGCTGGATGTTGAATCTGCCTGTAATGCACTGGCTGTTCGGAGAGCAGCTTCATCCGGCTGATGTTAAAACCTGCTGAGAGTGTTAGCTAGGAATGAAACTATTAATGGGATAAAACACATAAATCATGATTATACTGCAAAAAATGTAAATCTAAGTCGTTTTTTGCTTAAAACTAGTGAGTTTTTTCTTGAATTGAGAAGGTAAATGTGACATTTTGCTTGATTAAGAAAATTTACATTTAAAATGAAACAGTTGCATTTTTTCAGTTCAAGTGCATGATATCTAATTATGTTATATTAAGAGTAAAAATACTCATTCCATTGGCAAATCATCTTATTTACCTGCTCAATTTAAGGGTAAATACACTTAATTAAGGACATTTTACTTGTTTATAGATAATTTTTGCAGTGTAATCGATTAATTTAAATAATCGTCAGCTAATTTAATAATCGATTAATGGTTAACTGGAGACTAGAGACTAATTAATTAACAGAGCTCCCTGATCAGAGCAGTACTTGTACGAAAAATGTAAAAAAATATATATATATTTATATATATATAAACATTTTAAAACATTTTGTCTGTCAATCTACTCTATGGAGAATTCCTTAAGTGGAAACGTTTAATTTCAGCTGGTTTCTTTTGTTAAAAAAAACTTCTTAAAGACTAACTTCTTTGGCTTTCCAATGATTAATTGATTAATGGAAAAAATAATCAACAGGTTAATTGATTTGCTAAACAATCATTAGCTGCAGCCCTACTGTAAATAGTCTTTTGGTCGACAGCAAACAAGTAAAGTCTAAACGGCTTTAAAGATCCGCTCAAAGAAAGGAAACTGAGCTGCTTCCAAAGGGCAACGTTGAACGTCTTAATCTTTCCTGCCAGGAACGGCTTCCATCTTGAATGTGTGGAGCTCCTGACTTCTAGCTGTTCTGTCACCAGATTCAAAGCTGTAGATTCCTGCAGCCCCTCCAGAGTTTATCTCTGCTTCAGGGTCCCACTGCTCTGCATGTTTAAGATGCTGATTCAGGACAGATTATTACATTTCCTCCTCAGCAGCCTGCAGGGGCTGAAGACGTCTGTTAGTCACCCATTAGTTTTATTCAGTTGGATGATTTGTTTGACTTGCTGTTGAATCCTAGGAAGGTGATGGATTCAACAAGGATACAGTCAGTTATCGGTTTACAGGTTGACTTGCTGTTTTATTCCCTTCTCCTGTATTACGTCTCTTCACAACTGTCTGTAGTAACCTTTCTGTCTGCTGCACTACAAAAACGATCTGGAAATAAGTCAACATTTCTTTAATTATGTGTATCTACCATTAAACTGAGCAGATAAATAAGAAGATCTGCCAGTGGAATGAGTATTTTTACTCTTAAAATAAGATAATTAGCAGAGGTGTCAAGTAATGAAATACAAATACTTCTTTCCTGTACTTAAGTACACTTTTTTGGTATCCAGGGCTCGATGTTAACCATCGCCCGATCGCCCGGGGCAAGTCGTTTTTATTGTCAGGAGAGTACAAATATCATTGCACTTGCCCGGCGATCATTGCACTTGCCCGGCGGGCAAGTGCAATGATCACAAAAAAAATGTATCTATCACTCAAAATTACTTTAAAATCACCTACATTCGCTGAAAACGACCCA
>NW_015150773.1:699723-701162 GCF_000732505.1 Cyprinodon variegatus
TTTTAGAAATAGTCGAAAAATTGAGCTTTCAATTCATATAGTGGCATCTGGCTGTTTTTTTTAAAGGTTACTTTTTACTTTTATACTTTAAGTAGTTTTTGGAGCACAAACTTTTTCACTTTTACTTGATTAAAAAGGTCAAGTTGATACTTTAACTTTTACCAGAGTGTTTTTAAACTGCAGTATCTATACTTCTACTTAAGTAACAAATGCGTGAACTTTTGACACCACTGGTAATTAGATGCGCTTGAAATAAGGCAATGCTGTTGCTTTTTTCTTATTTTAAATGTAAATTATTTGGTTCCATTGGCAAAGTGTCTCACTTACCTCCTCAATTCAAGAGAAAATGCACTTATTTTAAGAAAAATACTGATCTAATATAATTTCCCCCCCACTATATGTTCCTTGGTCTTCATGCTGCTTAATGCCGTTTTGGGCTAAGAGGAATAAGGGGAGCTGATTCAAATGCTGGCTGTGTTTGGGTGTTCAGATTTCAGCTACCTGGTCAGGTGTATTTTGACAGAGATATCAGAGGCTGAACCCCAGAGGTTATCTGCCCAAAGATCAGTTATTGCAGCTCAGACAGAAAAGTAAAGGTCTGCACTGACTGTTACATTTCCTTAACCTATAGGAATACAAGACCTCCCCCCAAGCTAGGCTACAGCTCCCTGTGTGTGTATTCTGGATAGCCCTGAATGTTTTTTTGGATTTTAATACGTTCACTGATAAAATGTTGGTTTCTGCTTCTGCCGTCTGGGTTTCCCTGAAGGGGAACTGGTGTCATTTCTTCTTTTTGTGATTGTTTTTTATTTGACATTACTGTGTGTGAACTTGTACTTACTGCAAAGCAATGACATTTTTTGTGCTTTTTTTGTCAAAGTGAAAGCTATGATGGAGAGTAAGGACGTGCTTTTGGAATTAAGGATTAATTGTGATTGGTTAGGTTTAGGGTGCCTTAGGCTGCAGAAAGGGTAGAAAACAAATGGAAGTGAATGCAAAGTCTTCAGTCTGTAATTAAAACTAAGATTCTTATGCGTGTGTGTGAGAGATGCTGCTGTAATTTCTGTTGGCTCTCTGTAGGTCATATTCAGCCTAGTCATGGGAGGGCGCAACAGAATAGAGAACAGAATTGATTGTGAGCTTTAAATAAACACTCCCTCCTCTCCTCCAGCTGAGTCCACTAGACATCTATCTACCCCTCACGTCACTCAAACCAGCTGCCTGCATGCACCGCCATGGTCGGTTTGTGTGACAGCAGCCCTGGCAGCATCCATCATTAAACACCTCATTGCTCTCTTTCTGAACCTGGGATCTGGATCAAGAGATATAATTAATAATTAGTGCAGACTAGGGCAGCGTTTTTCCTCTAAAGAGGCTCATCTTTCATAACCTGACTCCGGCAGATAGATTTGCTCCGCATATCCATCTGGAAACCTTCC
>NW_015150773.1:702422-702863 GCF_000732505.1 Cyprinodon variegatus
CTTCTCAGTCTGCTGATCCAAAGTCTGCTATCAGAACCAGAACCAGGGAAATTGGTTCATTTAGGACAGTACTTCCAATGGCCTTCAGCTAGGCTAAAGCTGAAAGTCACATTGACCAAAGGTGGCTAAAATGACACAGCACTGCTTTAAGGGAGCAAATATGCAGAAACAAGGAACCAAGGATTGTGTGACAAACACCTTCATATTTGTTATTATTGAACAGTTCAAGGTGAGTGGACCCATTTCATGCTCTCCCTTCTTTGGCAGGTGTTTGGATCAAGCCCAGCCGAACATCCAGGATGAGGGAAAAAAGGGCGGATTTTGTGGCGGGTTGCCTTGGAGGAAGAGTCATCGTAGCTGGTGGTCTAGGTCAGTATCTCTGGTCATCCTCTGTCTTTTCTATTTACTGACATGTTAAGGTCTGATTGTCCTCCTACCAAA
>NW_015150773.1:705423-706811 GCF_000732505.1 Cyprinodon variegatus
ATCAATCCAAGCACAAATGCACTTATTTAAAGAAAAAATTACTTTTCTAGATTTCCATTTTTCCAAGTGTATAAAGTCCCTATATAGGGATTGATGGATTTAGGGGTTAGTGCATGCTTCCACGCATGGAGAGGGCAGGTCTTTTAAAACAGCGGTCCCCAACATTTTTTGGAACCTTGCACCGTTTATATGTCAGACTATATTTTCGCGGACCGGCCTTTAAAGTGTGGGGGGTAAATATGATCAAATAAAATGATCCGACTGGCATAAAATCAAAAAAGAACAGCATAAAAATAAAAGTGACCATTATGTTGAATTAGTGGGAGTCTCCTGAGCTTGTTTCTCCAAAACAAGCCGGTCCCATCTAGGTGTAACTGGATACAATGACACGAAGTGAGCTCCTGATGTCCAGTCTGCTCCGTAGCTTTGTTTTGGTCGCTCTAACCGCAGGAAATAGGATGCGTCAAGAGGCACAGATGCGCCAACTGATGTAATTGGGAGAGAATACCCCAATTTTTTTTATATTTCTCAAAATAAAACATCACTCAGACTCTGATCATCGATAAATTATATATATTTTTTTCTGTGTGGCCCGGTACCAAATGGCCCACGGACCGGTACCTGACTGTTTTAAAAAAACTCGCGAAATTCCTGCTCAACACCTTTAAACTAGTTAGTAGCAGCTTGGTTAGTTTGTTAAAACAGATTGAGGCAGTAGCAGCTCAGGCTAACTGGGGTGTACTTGTGTACTTTGTTTAGTCAAAAGATGTTGACAGTTGACGGTAAACTTTACAGCTTTAAGGACGCAAAAAATAAAGACATAATGAGCACAGGTTTTGCAGCTTTAGATTAAAACATTGCACTTTTTCAATATAAATATGTGCATTCTCTTTTTTTGGAGGGGGAGCGGATCCAAATCTTTAGTGCAATAATGCAGTTACCTTTTTCGCGGACACTATTTAAAGGTAGTAATGAAATAAAGACATCAGTATTTAAAACTCTCAACAAATTCTTGTAGACGGAAAAAGATTACCTCAAAAACCTAAGTTAAAATTCTTTATAATGCAACTGAATATCAGCTTTACTGTGGTAACTTATTGTTTTTTGTATGGTTTTTGTTTATTTTTTTGCGGGTGTGTAAGTGGGTTGGCTCCGTAATGGTATTTAGAGAGAAAGCAAAGAACAAAAGAATGGAAAAAACATGAATCTGTGGCTGGATTTTAGAAAGGGCGACGGACAAAAGGACAATTGTGTGAAAAGCACAAAGCAGAAAAGAAGTAGAGAATTAGGATAAAAGAAGAATAATTGCAGGAAATGAAAGAGGAGGCAGCTGGCTGAGATGGGTTGGAAATCGCAAAGTAAGAGAGGAGTTAAAGATGATGCAGAAA
>NW_015150773.1:709510-710926 GCF_000732505.1 Cyprinodon variegatus
AATTCCATTTAGAGAGCGAGTTCATCTGTGGTAGCAGCACTAGACATCTTGCAGGCATGTGAGCAAAACTAGCAGCATTTCAGCAGACAGGATGAATGAATGGTAGCCGGCGCGCTCACAGTCTAAATGTTAACGCAACTCAGTCCGCAATGTGTGCTATTTTAAGAAAAAAGCTGCTCAGAATTAGTTGTATTATCTAGTTAGGATGAAAAAAATGAATTTTCTTAAAACAAGTAAAATAATCTTAACAAAATTTAGTCTTACTAAGAAAATACATTGAGAAACAAGTGAAATAAGACCAAAATGCTGAATGTAAGTTTATTACACTTGTATAGATTTTCCTTTTTTGCAGTGTATAGATAGGAAGAAATACACTGTGGGGTGATTTTAAAGCTCATAGCCTGTCGTCAGACTAACTGCAGAAGTATGGCTTTAGAGGCCGCGCATGTCTAGAGAGTTGTCTTGAAAATAGTTACCAGTACGTTGGCAAGGCGACTTTATTTATATAGCAAAATTTAGTGAAAAGACAATTTGAAATTCTTTACATGATTTAAACAAGAAAATGGAAGAAAAATAAAAGCAGAATAAAAGTATACAAAAAACACGATAAAAGGAGTCAATAAAACAAATAAAACTGTTCCACAACTTTATAGTGGAAATGAAATGGTCAACCAAACTAACTTAATTCACAAGACATCATCAGTAATTATATTGCAAATGTGAAAAAATGTAAACAAAAACAGTAAGGGTTGGTGCTTCAGCTTGCAAATGAATACATTGGATATTCCAGCATTACATCACAGCCATCTGTCCATCTATTTTCCATCATACTTTATCCCAGCTGGGGTCAGCAGGGGTGCTGGTGTCTATCTCCAGCTGTCTACGGGGGAGAGGCGGGGTCCACTCTGGTCAGGTTGCCAGTTTATCACAGGGCAACACAGAGACAAACAACTGTTCACTCACACTCACACCTGAGGAGCATTTAGAGAAGCCAATTAACCTAGCAGTCATGTTTCTGACTGTGGGAGGAAGCCGGAGCACCCGGAGAGAACCCACGCATGCTCAGGGAGAACATGCTAACTCCATGCAGAAAGACCCCGGGCCGGGAATCGAACCCAGAACATTCTTGCTGTAAGGCAACTGAGCAGCCTCCATCAGAGCCATAAAATATTTAAATCATTTGGTTTGATAGAAAATTAATCTGAATGGACACTCAAGTGTCTAAATCACATTGCTTATGCTTTTGATCGCATTCACCATGTGACTCGAGCCGTACGAAGGAAAGAAGATTTTTAGCCTGGATTCCGAGTATCCCTGCTGCCCAACAGAACACACTGCAAAAATGATCTGAAATTAAGTAAAAATGTCTTAAATCAAGTGTATTTACCCTTAATTTGAGCAGGTAAATAAGATAGT
>NW_015150773.1:713261-715185 GCF_000732505.1 Cyprinodon variegatus
GATTTAGATTTTTTGCAGTGTACAAGCTGGGCTCTACCGACCGGCCAACAGCGAAACAATCAACTGTAATAATAGGGGCGAAAACACACTAAGCAGGCAGAGCAGAGACCTATACAGCGATGTTGATAGGTTTTAATCCATCAACTATGCAGCACAGGGTTAGTACCACAAACCTCCAGAGAAATTTAATATTTCTTAGTGTGATTCTCTGTTTCCATGACAGGCAGTCAGGTTATCCTAAGCTCCCAGCTTTCCCTTATGAATGTTGTTATGTTTCATAACTGTTTGTGCATTGTAAGTTCCCTCACCCTTCTATGGGCTTTATCCCCAAAATGTCTCCACTCTATTCGGTTCGACCCACAAAAGGATCCCAGTTCAGCTGATCGCCTCAGGGCTCATATTAGACCAAAGGAATGAAAAGTATGTTTGTGAAAATGGGGTCTTACTTTTCTTTTCACATGGGTGATTAGAGGGTGATGTTCAAGCATTGCAGAGACTTAAGCTGCAAATTAAAGTTCTGCAGGTCCAAGAGGAATATTAAACCTTTTGCTTTAAAAAGACAGAGAAAATGAAAATGCAAATAAAACTACACTGCAAAAACAATCTAAAATAAGACAAAATGTCTTAAATAAAGGGTATTTACCCATAATTTGAGCAGGAAATTAAGATGATTTGCCAATTGGAATGAGGATTTTTACTCTTAAAATAAAGGAATTAGGTTATATACACTTAAAATAAGACAATGAAGCAGTGTTTTTTCTTATTTTAAATGTATATTGTCTTGTTCCATTGGCAAAGTGTCTCACTTACCTCCTCAATTCAAGAAAAAACGCACTTGTTTAAAGAAAAAATGACCTATCTAGATTTAGATTTTCCTCCACTGTGTAGTTAAAGACATCCTGTGGCTACGCTTTGGAGCTTTCTCTCTCCGGTTAGTTTTCCTAAAAAGAGATCACTCAGGAAAAACTCTTTAAATCACACTTTATAACTTATATGCATTAAATAACCATAATGGACAGAAATTCTAATCTTATTCAGATCAGAGAAGTTGTTTAGAGTTACAGAAGGCAGCTGCTCACCGACCCGGCTCACTTCTCGGTAAGTGGCCCCGATAAACAGGCAGAAAAACATTTTATGCTTTAGTCTGCAACATCATCATATTTTCCATCATACACGTTAGCAGATGAGGAGACATCCATGGCTCCTGCCTTATCAAAATATTACACTTTGTTCTCAGCTGAAGGACACTGCTCCCATTCATTTCCTTAAATCTTCGCCACGTACAGAATGAAGATTGTAACTGAATGACGTGCCCCCACCCGTCAATTCTTTAGATCAGCCAAAGCTGTCAGCTGGCCTGACTAGGCTACTAATGCAAGTACAAGAACGTCCTTGAAGTGATAGAAAAACTGAGAATTGCTGCATCTGAGAATCCATCCCAGTGTCTCACCTATAGGTCGCCCTCTTTCCTCTGGCATCAGGTATTCTGCAAAAGGAAAATTCAACTACTGGTGTGACCAAAGATGCTTTTTAAATTGCTAAACTCTTAAAGGAACGGCCTCGTACACTGTAAAAAAAAAACAACCTCGAGATTTTCCCCCAAAAAATAATTTGCGGTCAATTTGGTTTATATGAATTTACTCAGATTTTATTGCTAAAGTGTATCTAATTTCAATATCTATTAAACACCAACATAAAATAGGTAACAACTTCTCAAAATGAAAAACACAGAAAGACCTCAGGCTGTTCCAAACCCATGATCTTGATGCTCGTATGATGCTGTCAGACTGTGTATCCATCATGGCTGCACAATTAGTCTGAATTTAAACTTTTTGACTTTTATATTATGATTATTTTGGTACTTTTAAGTTTTTTTTAAATGGTTTTCATGGATTGTTAATTACAACTGTTGTTGGAAAACAGA
>NW_015150773.1:716144-719181 GCF_000732505.1 Cyprinodon variegatus
AAAAGTACTCCAGAGTGTTGTTCAGCATGGGGGTGAGTAGAAAATGAAGGCTAATCATGTTTTGGGTGTACTATTCCTTTAACCAAAGTGTCTGTAATTTATTTTGACTCAGACTACTTTCAATTATTGTAAGTAAGGGGAAAAGAACGCTGCCCAGATCAGAACAGGGATGATTACCATATGATGCCGAATGATGAAATGTTCTCTCTTTGCAAAGATATAACAAAATGCAGACTGACTGAAATCCATTGATCTCCATTTATTTAACTGGAGTTAATAGTTGAATACTTTTTTCTCATGACAACCACCCAACAAAATCTTTCGTCAGATTGGTGCTTTTTATTTGACACAATGCAGTTTAATACTTTGCCTGCTGGTCGGCTCAAAATTCTATTTCCCAATTGTTCGGAAATGTTTAATTTTTCTATGAGTCAAATAGACAAAAACAAAATAACTTCAGAAAAACAGGTTTACCAGAGAGGCTGGCAACCTGATTATAAACTTCACAAACTGAAAGCACCACAGCTGAGAAACAAGTGGCATAAGTTGTGCTGCCCACACAGTGCACATCATGACAGGTGGAATATTTGCTAGAACACCAGCAATGCTAGCGGGCCAGGCTATGTTCTCACAAGGCATCAAAACAACCTTTGCCGCCAATTACTTGTCAGCTTTTCTCTGCTCCTGGTTCTTTTTGTCTTTAGTGACAATAGCTAGGCTGCCTTCCAAGAGCCTTCTTGCTCCTCCTTTCTTTTAAGGTAAAAATATCTTGTGGCAACATTTGTATTGTGCAAATCTGAAGATGTTTTCCTGCCAATGGTGCGTCCTGACAGCTGGCAGCCCATCTTCTACCCGAGACCTCAATCTGTATCCTTCTTTAAACCTGATTCAATAGAAAAAAAAAAAACTAAAAGTGAGGAGTCGTCGCAGTTTTCCAGACTATTTTGTGATTTCATATTTGGATCTCACTTTGAACTGAAAACTGGTGGATATTAGTTAATATTGATCACTGATTTTTCACGTGTAAAAATAGTGGAAATAAGGAATCCTTGATAAGTCTGATTTTTAAGGTCTTCATTCTGATCTAGATCTAGATCTAGATCTAGATTAGTGTTTTTCAACTCGGAGCCCCGTTTCACCAACCAGGTTTAATGAAAACCTTTTTTCAAACCTGAAATTAGGGAAAATCTGAGTTTCACAAAAAATAGTTTCCTCAACCTCTAAATCTGTTAGCATAGTAAGATCATCCCAGAGCTAACCTCCTCAGCAGCAGATTTTCCTTCATAAACTTAGTGTCTTCTGTCTCTGCCTCTCTTAAAGCTAATCATGTTGTTCTGCAGTAGTTTTATGCGAACAACAAAAAGGAAATATTTTACTAGGGGTCCATTTTAATAAGCAGGTTTAACAAACTCAGACTCAATTCTTCATCTCTGAATTGATCTAGCTTAAGGTTCGAAACGCTGAGTTTTCAGTTTCATAAAAGCTGCTATTAGTTAGTTTAATCAACTCTGAGTAGATCCACTCAGAGTTTAACACGTGCATAACAAGGATGAAAAGCCATTTTCAGTGGAGCCCCGATTTAACATGTCACCATGACAACAGGCAACAGGAAGTGCCCATTTCTCCCCACTGGAACTAGAGATTTACAGTCGTAACGAAGTCATATATAAATTTCAAATCATTCTGGCTTAAACATGTATTTAAATGCATTCTTTATCAGACCATATTGTCCCAAAAGTTATAACATTTCTATTTAGAAAAAAAACTGTCTTAAGTTGTGTTTATTTTTCCCCCGTTATCTTATTCAGGCCAGTTAGTTCTACGTCAGCCTAAACACCTAAATTCGGCCATTCATATAGCAACAGTCATCTGTCATAAAATTTTTTCGGTCATAGCATCTTAATTCATATGTCGCAGCTAATATAGGCAACGGTTGAAATAAGAAATCAGAGTAATTTCCTTTCCCATTGAGTTCTGTCCCAGTTTTCACGGGGATGGACGTCTGTGTCTTCGGCAGTGTTTATTTCATCAGCTTTTTTAAAATTTAGTCTTAGTCACAATGACAAAAATGTATTTTAGTCTTAGTCATATTTAGTCATTGCCTTCCGGATTTAGTTTTAGTCTTAATCTGAATTACGAAAATCAATTTTAGTCTTATTTGTCATTTTTGTCAACGCTGTAAATTATCGAACTTCTCCACACACTGCTTTTTTTGAACATATATATCACACTGTACAGAATAAAAATTTTCACACACTGCTTCTCTTTTTCTCTGTTATTTATATAACACTGTGCTGAATAGAACTTCACACACTGATTCTCTTTTTAACATATATCCCACTGCACACATTGAACCTTTTGTCGGTTTGTTTCATCATATCCATAAAGTCTTCATCCTCAATGGTCCTTGCAGGCAGGCCAGAACGCCCAATCCACTTTTCCACTGAGTTCTGCAGGGCTTTCTGCTCTTTGGCGTCAGGGGTGGGGGTGCATCTCTGCAACAGGCTTCCCTTCCTTCCCCAACCTCTGATCTGGCTGTGGTGTCACTGTGTCAGGAATCTAGTTGGGAGGAAGAAATTTAAACGATTAATATCCAGTTTATTAGTTGAACATCTTTCTTCTATGACAGAGAGACAGACAGATACATGCACAGGAAGGCTCACACACACAGCCACATCCTACTACTACAGGCCCACCCGTTCATTACCTTCGTCCATATGTCAGCTGTTGGCACCTCCGAAGTCGCTAGAGATTCGCTGTGTTCTTCCCTGCCATGTTGAAGCTGCAGACTCTGGTGGCGTCCTGCCTCCGGTGTTTTCCTTCATGTTGTAAACGAAATGGCTCCATACATCCAGGCGTTGTTTAACAAACCGCACACCGGTATCCGCAATGACTGCAAAGTTGAGCTATGAGTATAAGCCCTCTGCTGCTACTGACTGACAAGCAGGGCAACAACGGGTAGTCTTCTATGAAGCTCAAGAAACACTTATATTAACAATTACAAATTCATTATAAACAATTACATTTATTAATGTCC
>NW_015150773.1:719256-720860 GCF_000732505.1 Cyprinodon variegatus
TTTCCAAGCGATACAAGGCGTTGTCTATATAAGACTCAAACTCACTGCGGATCCAGACATTTGAATTGAGAAAGCTTCCTGGAGAGGTGGAGAAACATATTCAAACCTTAAAAACCAAGTCCAGTGGATATTTTTTGAATTTTTACGGAATGACTTTGACCTGGATGACTGAGAACCTTCATCAGCATATGTCTTAAGTTGTGTTTATTTTTTTCCCGTTATCTTATTCAGGCCAGTTAGTTCTACGTCAGCCTAAACACCTAAATTCGGCCATTCATATATCAATGGTCATCTGTCATCACATTTTTTCGGTCATAGCATCTTAATTCATACGTTGCAGCTAATATACACAACGGTTGAAATAAGAAATCAGAGTAATTTCCTTTACCATTGAGTTCCGTCCCAGTTTTCACGGGGATGGACGTTTGTGTCTTCGGCAGTGTTTATTTCATCAGCTTTTTTAAAATTAAGTCTTAGTCACAATGACAAAAATTTATTTTAGTCTTAGTCATATTTATTCATTGCCTTCCGGATTTAGTTTTAGTCTTAATCTGAATGACGAAAATCAATTTAAGTCCTAGTCAAATTTTAGTCATTTTAGTCATCACTGTAATAATAGAACTTCTGCACACACTGTTTTTTAACATATCACACTGTACAGAATAAAAAATTTTCACACACTGCTTCTCTTTTTCTCTTTTATTTATATAACACTGTGCAGAATAGAACTTCACACACTGATTCTCTTTTTAACATATATCCCACTGCACACATTGAACCTTTTGTCGGTTTGTTTCATCATATGCACAAAGTCTTCATCCTCAATGGTCCTTGCAGGCAGGCCAGAACGCCCAATCCACTTTTCCACTGAGATCTGCAGGGCTTTCTGCTCTTTGGCGTCAGGGGTGGGGGTGCATCTCTGCAACAGACTTCCCTTCCTTCCCCAACCTCTGATTTGGCTGTGGTGTCACTGTGTCAGGTATCTAGTTGGGAGGAAAAAATTTAAACGATTAATATCCAGTTTATCAGTTGAACATCTTTCTTCTATGACAGGGAGACAGACAGATACAGGCACAGGAAGGCTCACACACTCAGCCACATGCATACCCCCGTCCCTACTACTACAGGCCCACCCGTTCATTACCTTTGTCCATATGTCAGCTGTTGGCACATCCGAAGTCGGTAGAGATTCGCTGTGTTCTTCCCTGCCATGTTGAGGCTGCAGACTCTGGTGGCGTCCTGCCTCAGGTGTTTTCCTTTGTGTTGTAAACGAAATGGCTCCATACATCCAGGCATTGTTTAACAAACCGCACACAGGTATCTGCAATGACTGCGAAGTTGAGCTATGAGTATAAGCCCTCTGCTACTACTGACTGAGTGGCACGAGGGACTGTGGGACAGGCGCCGTGCAGGGGCGAGCAGGGCAACAACGGGTAGTCTTCTATGAAGCTCAAGAAACACTTATATTAACAATTACAAATTCATTATAAACAATTACATTTATTAATGTCCATTCGTCAATGGATCGTAAATTTCGTCTGTCTTCCATCATATTTTTATTTTCTGGAAACAATTTTTGTGCGTTTTCGTCTCGTCACCATCAC
>NW_015150773.1:723494-725732 GCF_000732505.1 Cyprinodon variegatus
TAAAATAGTTTAAAATAGTTTAAAAGTCATGGTTCTTAGGTTTATTCAACGATGATTATAAAATGAATGTGTGTTCATATGAAACATTGTAGAAATGAGATGCTTCACTCTGTCTCATGATTCAGTCGTGGAGCGTCCTGTCTTATGACCTGATCAACTGTCCTGTCAGAACAATACTCTGTTTGTAACCATGTGTTATGTTCTGTTAATAAAGCGCTCTGCAGAGGAGGTCCGGTGGGAGACAGAGTGTTTGAGCGTTGGGTGCAACTGTCTCTCCTCCTGCAGGAAGCTGTTTGAAAATCCCTTACTGTGTATTTCAGTTCTTCCTTAACAAACCTACATTTTTGAACCCAACACATCAGTTCAAAAAAAGAAGGAAATTATTTAAAACTATCAGCTGTGTTCTATATGCTGAGAGTTTAATCGTCACATTTATACGTCTGATTTTTTTTTTCCCCCTCAGCAGAATGGGGCTGATTGGCCCGTTTTTTTCTTCTTTGTTTTGCAGGTAATGAGCCATCCCCGCTGGGCTCAGTGGAGAGCTACAACCCTGTGAAGCGGCGTTGGGAGTACGTAGCGCCCATGCCCACTGCGCGATGCTCTTCTGCTCTGCTGCAGACGGCCAGCATCCTCTTCGTGATCGGGGGAGTCGCCCAGGGACCCAGTAACGCTGTGGAGGCCCTCTGCTTACAGGAGACAGTGTGACGCTGGCCTTAATGCAAACTGGCACCTGTTGTTTCCTTATGATGAGCAGAAACTGTAAAACAGGAGTGAGATCATATTCAGATACTCTCCTTTTGTGACGCTCCACAATCGAATCCACTCTCCTACTGGGATGTCAAAGACTTCTTCAATACGTGTCCTCAGAGGAAGGTTTTTTTAGAGCTGGACTCTGATGCAGATTACTGTGATTGGCTACAATAAAAAAAACTGCTAGCATTTCTACTCCATCAGAGGGAAGGAAACAACAACCCGACACAATCCTGGTTTCTGGAGAAACAACACGGCTTGAACTGTTGAGTATTTTTCAGAATAAAAGCAGGGTATTTTTCTGGATACTAAAGGAACATAGGGCCATATTTAAAACTCTCGGCAGCGGCAGCGGTGCTGCCTTCTGCTGCGGCAGCAACAGCTGGCGACGACTCTTTTCTACATCCTCAGAAGCAGGTTTAGGTTTGGATGGTGGCATTCAGAGAGCGTCTGATGTTGCTGCTTTGTTCTGTAGGTCTGTTGTCATTTTAGGTGTGAACCTTAGCGCTGCTAACAACCGCTACATCAGCAGTGCTGGTCCCTGACATGCCTTCACACCACAAGCAAGTCAAGGACCTGCCGTCAGGAAAGCCTCCTCTCTCCCCAACAGGAGCCCCTCTTTAGTTCAACCTCAATCAAGAAGGTGATTGTGGGTAAACTTGTCATTTGCTTTGCCTCACATTTCAGCATTTCTAAACCACACTGTTCAATCCCCCCAACGCACACACCACAGTACACAACAGTAGAGTGAATGTAGAAGTACTTGCTGCACTGAAGCATCATGGTAAATTAGCTTCCTATCACATGGAGATCTTCTCCTCTGGAATTACCAGAGTTTGCTTTACTAGAAACATCAGCATGATGTCAGCCAGACGCTGGATGTCCGGCTGACCGCAGCAGTAGATGTACTTAGAAAACCCAGAGGCTCAATCTGTAAAGGCCAGAGCATGCACAGATCCGATTTTACGTCCGATCTGACAGAAAACCGTGTCGGTGGAGGCCGTGGCGTTTGACGCTAATTGAAATTCAATGGGGATGATCACACCCGACACGATTTTAAGCAATGTTGCTGCGTAGCTCCGACTGCGATAGAACCCTAGGCTATATAGACTGACTGTGCAGCAAATCAGCAACAATTTCATGGGTCTCACAGGAAGAGAGACGCAGTAACAAAGTAAAACACGTCTGCTTTGGAGGAAAATGCTGAATAAAATCTGTTAATCGCAAAGGGAAAGAGTCAGTTTGGAGTCGCATGTAACGTATATAATAAGAGGGACAGTCTGGTGCAAAAGAAATGAATGAAACATTAAAATAGAAACACTGGAAAAATCCAAATCTAGATGAGTCATTTTTTCTTAAAATAAGTGCATTTGTTCTTGGATTGAGGAGGTAAAAGAGACATTTTGCCAATGGAACAATTTAATTAATTAAAGGGACACTATGCAACATTTTTCAGTTAATTAATGTGTTCCATAACGTTATGGATGA
>NW_015150773.1:726848-728284 GCF_000732505.1 Cyprinodon variegatus
TTATTTCAAGTGCATATTATCTAAATATCTTATTTTAAGAGTAAAATTGCTCATTCTGTTGGCAAACCATCTCATTTACCTGCTCAAATTAAGGGTAAATACACTTAATTTAAGACATTTTTTTACTCATTTTAAGACATTTTTCACTCATTTTTAGACCATTTTTGCAGTGTACCCATGGTAGGAGTTCAGGAGGACAGAAAACGGATAAAGAATGGATCCTCTTTGAGCCTCACAAAAACAATGAGGGACAGAGAGCGAAATTTATCCAACTTCTTGAAATAAAATAACTTTAGGAGGAGAAAAAAAAACAGATAAAGTAGTGATCCTTTTTGGGCCTCACAAAAAAACGGACAAAAAGAAATAAAAACTCGAATAAACTTTCCTTCACTCACCTTCTTTTCTTTAGACGTAGATCTCAATATGTTTTTATTATATGAACATTCTCTATCTGTTCTGGTTTGAGCTTTATAGAACCTGCTGGTGTTTTTTATTTATTTTTATTTAGATAGCTTTTTCCTAATCTGTGCAAGTGAAACGCTGCAAATTGTTTTAAGGTGTTTATAGCTTAGAGACAGAAGTGAAAAAAATCTGTGCAGATCTGCCCACCCTGTCTGATTGGAGCCTCTCTATAAGCATTCAATGTGATGTGGAAAAACGGATCCGGTGGGATCAGGGCTTAAAACCTAGGCTACTTAATTTTCTGATACCTCTTTATTTACCTTTAAAACATAATGTTTCTTAGAGGAAATCTCTCTGAAAGGTGAAACCGTTCTAATTCCATCTAAAACATCTTTATTTCAGAGATCTTAAAAAAAAAATCTACAGAAACAATCATAAAAAACAGCTTTCTTAGACTTTAGGGGTAAACTTAGTACAGAAACATCTAGAGGACATTTAGCCCCGGAGTATTGAGACGGACTTTGCAGGCCGCGTATATCAGGCAGGCTGTAAAAGGAAGATTCTAAAGTATCTATACTCAAGAGGATTTTAATTAAGGAAGTTTTATCAGTTCAGCTTATTTTTTGTTAAAGGAAAAGTCCGGTCAGCGAGGAATAATCAGTGGATCATTATCTATGCCTAAAACTTATACATTCGTGTCACTGCAAAAAATAGAAATCTCAATAAGTTATTTTTTCTTAAAATAAGTGTGTTTTTCCTAGAATTGAGGAGATAAGTAAGACACTTTGCCAATGGAACAAGACAATTTCCTTTTAAAATAAGAAAAAACTATTTTATCGTCTTATTTCAAGTAAATATTATCTAACTATCTTATTTTAAGAGTAAAAATACTCATTCCATTGGCAGATCATCTTATTTTTCTGCTCAAATTAAGGGTAAATATACTTAATTTAAGAATTTCTTTACTTATTTCTGGATTGTTTTTGCAGTGTACATTTTGGGGACTCATAGGTACTTGTGGGGACCAACAACTG
>NW_015150773.1:729064-730747 GCF_000732505.1 Cyprinodon variegatus
AAAACACTTGAACAGTATGTAATAATCTCATATTTAAAGTACTTTATGTAGTTTAAATTCTGAATATGACCGAACTTCTCTTGTCCATTGTGAGACATTGTTTAGTTCAGATCATACTGTTCAGTCAGATTAGATGAATTAGTTTTAGGATATTTTATGGGCAAAATCATATTTATTGAGTCCTGATGTAATTTGGTGCCTGGAGGAAGTTTGATTGAACTGGTCAGTTTATTAGGATACGTGTTTAAACAGAGAGAATTGAAGCTAATTAACAGATAATGCTCTCCACAGTCTAACATGAGGAGAGGCTACCTCTGGCCAGCATTAAAGGAGTTTAATCTCCACATTAAACACACTCCCACCCTGTTCGCTGTCTTGTCCAACTTTTATGCTTTTCCTGCCTGTTTGTTGGCTGACCTAACAGAGCCAGACATCCATGGCTGTTGGACAGTTCAGATGAGATACCGCCTGACAGTCGGTTATTTCTGGTGCTGCACTCTGCACCTAATTGGACACAGTATGTTAGGTAGGAGTGACTCTGTCATCACGCATGCATGTGCAGAAAAATCCACATGTTCACACTGCTGTTCATAAGGCTGAACGCACACTGTCCGATTTATTTCATCACATATCAAGTTTATCTTCCATCTATTTCATTAAAACACTGCTTCTCTTTGCCTTCAGTTCTTCCGCCGCCTCGTGTCCTGCTTCCCTCCGGAGGTAGAAATCCGTGACAACACAGATTTAAAAAACATGAAGTTCTAAACACAAACCTATATATCTCACATTAAATGCTTCGAATCATTTTAGTAAAAGCGATTTAATTTGGAAATATGATTTCAGATTTAATAAAGTTCAAATGTGCAATGCTTCCCGAGAGAAGATGAAAAACAAGGAAAGGTCACATTTAAATTTGTAGATTTACATTAGTTGAGCCCTCAGTAGCAGAAGAGCTTCTGATACCATGTTATGATGAGATTCACTATGTTTGCATTAGTTTATTGGGCCGTAGGGGGTTTAATTAGTGTTGCAATGCCACAAGCTCCTCCACCCAGAGCCTCTTATGTTGAAATAACCGTTAGCCCAGAAAAACACACAAATAGATGAGCAGCCTAGAGGCAGATGAACCAGTTAAGAGGAAAGCAGCAGCTGCCTTCTTCTCCATCCAGCAGGCTAGATGCAACATTACAGCTCATTTGCAGTGATGTTTCTAGCAACCTGTGGCGACTCCTGGGGAAACTGTGTCTCTTTAGTGACTTCATGTTTTGCAGCTTGTTCCCCTGTGCTGTTCTGAGGTGAACAGGTAGTGACGATGTCAGAGATTTGGATCAGAGAGCATCCAGTCAATCAGTCAAAGCTATTTAGCTCACCAGCAGACAAGGAATAAACCCAAGGGTCCCTAATCTGTGTGTATAGAGGGTCGTCAGTTCTCGACGCTCTCAGTGGGAAATTCTTTAGACTTAGACAGATTTGTTTTGTCATTTTTTTATACACAAGTGTAAACAAAAATAATTTAGTTTAGAACAGCTCTCTAGACAATTTCATTTTTTTAAAGTGCAGCCTTGATAAGGTAAGCAGAAGTTGTTGTTGAGCTGCTACTACTGCCTCCAGCTCCTGAAGCACTCGCTTCTCCTGGCTCAGGGGCGGAGAGGACGATGATGACGATACTATGAGGGTGGTAGC
>NW_015150773.1:731370-734790 GCF_000732505.1 Cyprinodon variegatus
CCAGATGGATATGCGGAGCAAATCCAACTGGCGGATTCAGGTTAGTGTCCTGTTGCTTTAGGATGTGTCCCCCTCTCCACACACCTCAATCTAAAAACTGGATTACCTCCCTAACAGCAGTGGTAGATGAAGTACTCAACATTAGTACTTGAGTAAAAGTATTGATCCACATAATCAAATCTTACTCAAATACAAGTTACAGTTAAGGTAAAAGTTAGTCAAATATCTTGTCAATTTAAAGTATTGAAGTACTCACTTTTGAAAGTAAATAAGTATTCAAAAAGACAAATTAAATATGCCAATAGTAATTTCTGCACAGTTTTCACACTAATATTAAAGAGTCCAGTAACTTTCAGAAACCACCTGAAGTATTGACGCTACAGATTTTACACCACCTGTAAAGAACGTTAGCATAAAAAGGCCTAAAAGAATAAGGACAGCTATTATAATTATTATTTCTTATCTAAAAAAAAAGAAAATAGGAGTATCTTGATCTATGCTGGTGAAGATTCTCAGTCATCCAGGTCAAAGTCATTCAAAAAGAGTTAAAAATACAATCCACTGGGCTTTGTTTCCATGTTTGAAGACGTTTCTCTTCCCATCCAGGAAGCTTTTTCAATTCAAATTGTCAGAAATAGCGTTGAGTTCAAAGCTTTATATTAGTGTTGTGCTGATGCCATTTTTGGCCCCGATACCCAATACCTGGCTGTGCAGTATTGGCCAATACCATACCAATACCATCTGTTTGAAATTGATGTGTGTGTGTGTATATGAAGAACTGCATACTACTTGGATGTAAAATGATTGCCATCATGGCTTTGTCGAGCTGCTGCCTACCTTTCTGAAGCAGGAAAACGACGAATACAAAGTGATTCCAGTAGAGTTTTTTTATTGCCTACCTGGAATGGGTCACAATAGTTGAATAAACTTTTGGCTTTCAAAATGGTATCGATGCCCTATTTGTTGGTACTCACAGATACCGATACCACTATTTTAGTGCTGGATCGGGGGCCCCGCCCAATACTGGTATCGGTATCGGTGCAACACTACTTTATACAGTAGCCCAACAAACCCTTATTTAGAAAACATGCAAATAGAAACGGACGAATGGGTCCACCCCTTTGGAATGGGAGTCGTTTGGCTTCTTTGTTAACCTGCAATACCCCATACCTGTCTATTTCTTTGAAAGGGGGATCGTTAAAAGGAATTGTTGGCCTGGCTGAAAAGGTCTTCTATATAGAGGTCTTCTGTTCCCCTGTAAAGGGGTTGGGGTTACGCAACCAAGCCACTACTGTAAATAGCCTCAAACTCAACGCTATTTCTGACATTTTATATTGCGATATTTTTTCCATCCAACCATCTTCTTCCTCTTATCCGGGGACGGGTCACGGGGGTAGCAGCTTCAGTAGGGAGGCCCAGATGTCCCTCTCCCCAGCCACTAGGGCCAGCTCCTCCCAGGCAACCCCAAGTTGCTCCCAGGCCAGCCGACAAACATTGTCCCTCCAGCGTGTCCTGGGTCTCCACCTCTCTGCCAGAGACTATGTCCAGGAGGCATCCTAAACAGATGCCCAAATCACCTCAACTGCAGCTCTATCAGCTCTACTCTTAGTCCTCTCCGGATGACAGAGCTCTTTACCAAAACTTAAATGTACAGTAGCAGCCATCCAAAATGGCCCTTTCCAGTCAAAATCCTGCTGAATGGCAGCCATCTCCCCTGCGACTCGCAGCCACTTTTTTTACTCTGATTCCACCCTTCCACTGAATCACAAGGTCTGACCAGGAAATGATGCTGAATATTTTAGTACAAAAATTGATGTTTAGAAAGGAATTGTAGGGGATCAGCCAAGGACCCATCAAGGAAAGTGGGGAAATGTTGAATGGCTACCACTGTATAGATAAAAAAGCAGAAACTGTATATGTTTATCAGAAGATATTAATCATTTAGTTATTTTGGTATCCATGCTGTTTGGGGTTTGAGCCAGTTACGTCTTCCACTGTGACTGCCTCAGATTGGTGGTGCAGAGGTAGCCCATTGTCCCTTACTGTTTAAGACCAAAATGTTTTGCTTTTTTAAAATCAATACTTGAACTGAAAGTTTGTTATTATATCAGGCAGCTGAAAATCACGACATATCGCCAAATGGATTGTTTTCTCCCACAACCCTAACTGGGAATATGAGATCATTTCTGAGATCACTAGGAGGAGCTAAGAGGCTAGAAGCTCCTGGACTTCTGGTCGAGGACCTCATTATTAGGTGGAAACCAAGTGCATGCTGGGACTGGGTGTTTAAATCTCAGCTTTCAGTTACAATGCAACTTTGAAGCAGCAGTGTTTTGCAGCAACCTCCCCTACACCTTTGTTTTCTAAGTTCGATGGACGACATAAGCAGCCTCACTTTCATTTAAAATGTGAAAGGGACAATTAAAGTGGGCGCTTTGATTTTTTCCGAAAGGCCCCAAACAGCAGGTCATCAAAGCGCAGGATCACAGCAGGGGATGAAAGGAAATTCAAGGGGCTCTTTTCACACCAAAGAAATTAATCATTTATAGCGAGTAGAGATATAAAAAGAAGAGAAGCGTCTTCTATAGCATGGTTATAATGCACTGATCAGCTTAAAATAAAGAATCATTAATAAAAAGGCTGAATAATTATTTTATGTTAAAGAAAATATTGAGCATGATTCTTTTGCAGATAAAAAAATCTTCATTGTGATTTTTTGAGGTTAGTCTGGTTCCTTTCAACAAAATGAACATGGGCGTGCAGGTGGCGCCGTGGTTAGCGAGTATGACCCATGTACAGTGGCCTTAGTCCTCGACGCGGCCGAACCATGTACAAGTCTGACCTGCGGTCCTTTGCAGCATTTCTCTCCCCCTCTCTCACACCCCCTTTCCTGTCAGCCTGATTTCCAAAAAACAAGCCACTAGTGCCGTAAAAACTCAGGAAAAGAAAAAAAAAACAACATATAACTTCCACAGACAAGAATAATCCATTAGTTTGGGGGATGTGCTGATGAAGATTCCCAGTCATCCAGGTCATAGTCATTCCGTAAAAGTAAAAAAAAATCCACTCGACTTGGTTTTCAAGATTTGAAGACGTTTTGTCACCTCTCCAGGAAGCTTTCTCAATTCAAATTCAAAAATTCAAATTTGGGGGATGTCCATGACTCTTTGTCTGCTCTTCACTGTAGTGAAAACTGAACCTTCAGGATATCTTTGGCTATGTTCACACCGCCTGAAGTGATCTAAATCAAATGTTTTTGCCCATATGCCACCTGGATCTCATCTTTTCATGCCAGTCTGAAAAACACTGATCAGATTTTTTCCAATGCGACCCAGGCCACTTGGCTATGTGGTCAGAGGCGGAGCCAGAAAATTTTTAGAAGGGTGGCCAGGCAATAACCAATGTAGGCTGAGGGGTGGC
>NW_015150773.1:736855-739733 GCF_000732505.1 Cyprinodon variegatus
ATGCATTTCATTGGCCTAGAGGCCGACAGGCGGTGCAAAAACCTGTATACACGGAAACTGACTTATATGCTCTCCCGGCGTCAATGGTAGAATTACGCAACAGCTCCCCCGGCTTGAATGGTAGAAATGCAGTAATGCTTTCCCGGCCTAAATGGGTTAAATAAGAAAAAAACTATTGCTTTGTCTTATTTCAAGTGAATGTTATCTAATTGTCTTATTTTAGGAGTAGAAATACTGATTCCATTGGCAAATACCTACTAAAATTAAGGGTAAATACACTTATTTTAGGAAATGTTGCACTTATTTTGAGATGATTTTTGCAGTGAGATCAAATACAAGTCGCATATATTTGGAAATGTGAAAAGCAAAGCAGAAAAATGGGGATTGAGCATTAAGGCCTTTAGTGTGAACATCGCCTTTGAGATCAAACAGAGCCATAAATAGCTCATTCTCTGTAGATCATGCTCGTGCATGACATTTAAAATGGAAAACACTAAACTGTGCAGCCTTGGCTGACACACTGAGTGTCAGAATACCTTCATCTGTGTCATTGTGTCAGCTCAAGGAAGCGTGACCGTTGTTATGCTTCTGCGTTGGAGTATGAACGCAGATATACACACTCCGTGAGCTTTCTGGAAGATGTACACAGCCTCTTTGCTGCCTCTCCAGCGTTCTCACCCTTGAGACTCTGCGTTCCAGAGTTACATTCTGGAGCTTTGCCAGAACCAGCTCTCTCATGTTGGTGACAAACATGATTGAAACCCGTTTCTTTCTTCCTCTCGTACCCTGCCAGATTCAGCCTGCTGCAGCGAGATGATGTCCTTTACATCTAGAAATTGTTTTCAGCTTAAAACATGCCTCCCGGGTCTGCCTCTCATCCTCCTCATGTGATGCCAGTTCCAAGCATTTTGCTCATCAGGATGAAATCTCTCTTCTGACAGGAGGTTGAGATGGAGAACAAAGGAGCAGGATGCTTCAGTGCAGGTAGCAGCTAATTACATTTCGCACTGTTTTGGAGGGCAAATGACGCACAAACTAACAGGAACGTTGAGTGCTGCTTGAGTGCAGTGGCTTACAATTACCAGAACATTGAAAAAAGGAATTTTTTTTTTACTGAGAAATTTGATAAATCTGCAGCACAGATGAAATCCTCAAACATGTGCCCAACATAATCTCTGGCTGACAACATGCTGCTCCAACACAGACAGGACTTTCATTTTACCATTCAGATCTACAGATATTTCACACACCATCTATTCCAAGGCATTCATGGTCCAGTTCCTGATGTGGGCATATTTTGTGCCTTGGTTTACAACAATGGGGCCCAAAGACTCAGGTTCTGACAAAACAATTCAACCAGAAGGAAAATCCACATTTTCTTTGTTTTATAATCAATGGGCAAATTTTGTTTTAATTCCTGGTTAATGGATCTTTTACCTTGTAGCATTAATATGTTTCTCCTATATTAGTATTTGTTCTCCATGTGTTCCTGTTTTTGTTTCAGTTTTTCTGTTTAGAGAAACAGTCCTTGTGATAGATGCTGAACACACGCCCCATGTTTCTGCTCCTTCTGTTGCCCTGCAGCTGTTTGTGTCGTGGATTGAGGTTGTGAGGTGACCAATGTGTCGTGCTGTTGCCCAGATCTGGGCTGGTTTCCCCAAAAAGTGTTTCTTCCCGTTTCTTCTAAAAATGCTTTCGGGCACACAGATCTATTTTTCAAAGATGTGTAACAAAGGTGTCTAGTTGTACCAGTTTGGCCAGTTGTGTAAAACCGTTAGAGAGGATAAACATCGTGGAGCTAAATAAAAAAGCCTGGAAACAGTAAAATGTTTGAAATGAAAGATGCAGTGCTTGAAAAGATATACACACTCCATCATTGGTAGTTTATTTGATAGACTGACACAGAGTAATGCAGTTTAAAACTGGGATAAGTACTGCGTGGATTGTATGTAACATTTATCAATGCTTTGAACAAATTCCTATGGCTGACATTTGCAGCTCCAATTCATTCAGGATATTCATCTTCCCGACTCACAGTCAGAAACTGACATTGTTAACGTTCTTTCCGTTCAAAGGAGCTCAATACGATTAGCATCCATGAAGATCAGTTTTAAAGACCAGCTACAGATTCTCTCTAGAATTTAACTATTTTAAACCACAATTCTGCTTCACTGAAACTGTTCAGTTTTAGCCTGTGTGAATGTTTAAGGTTGTTATCCCTCATGGAAAGTGAACCCTCTACTCAGGTTCAAGTGTCCTGCAGCCTCTGACAGCTTCCAGATCCCTGTGGAGGACTACCATCCCACATCACTATACTGTCCCTGCCATGTCCAACCATGGGAACGCTGTTGATTTTGTTTTTTATAAAGCCAGGCATACACTGCACTATATTTTCAATCTTTGTTCTCAGCTACAGCTCAAACTGTATGACAAAATCGCAGGGTTTAAAAGGTCACAATGCTCTGAAAACCACACGTCCGACTTAGCACCAAGAGATGGCGCTGGTTGGACAATCTGGAAGAAGAAGAAGAACTTCTGGTAAATCGACTCATAGCTCAAATTCAAAGGAAAAATCCGGTCAGCAAGGAATAATCAATGGATCGTTATTTATACCTAAAACTAATACATTTAATGAATTATGCGTTAATCAGTAAAAAAATTAAAATTATCATTTTCGTCTTGATCACTGAGTCTAGGAGCGGCCATTTTTGTCCAAATACAGTAACCCCTCCCTCCTGCCATCTTCCGGCAGTGACGTCACGGTGCGGTAAGCCTAGCGCCATTCTCCCCGCTTTACAAGCTAAATCAATGGGAACTACTAGACACATCTAACCTGACTCCGCCAGATGGATTTGCTCTGCATATCCATCTGGAAACC
>NW_015150773.1:740823-742817 GCF_000732505.1 Cyprinodon variegatus
CTGCAACTTTCTATGTAACTATGACGCAGTTTATTCACTAATGTTCTCTAAAAACCTGGTAGACCTTCACGAAACTGGAAGTTGTTTTGAGATTAAGTTGGACACTTAATTCTGAGTCTAAAGCAGAGGTGCTGGGTTTTATTTAGGGGTCTCAGCTTGAGGGGAACTGAATTCAATGGCATGCTACACTTTTAGAGTGTTATCATTGTGAAAGTTTAGAAATCCTGGATGATCTTAAGTCTACTTAACAAAAACTCTGTATTGGTCTCTCACTTAAAAGGCCAATAAGGTTTCTCATTCCTTTGAAAAAGGTTTGTAGTTTTATACAGGCAGCTGTTTGCAGTGATCTTTGCTCTGTATTGTGTGAAGTAGAAATGATTTTGTTTATATTTCTATGTTTATTTTCTGTATTTTTCAGCAAATGAATTTCAACATTAGAAGCAGAGAAGTGAAGAGTTGTTGAGTCGTTTCGTAGCTTCCCATCAAACTAAAGGCCAGTTTGTACAGATGTTTAAAAAAAGAAAAATAGACCCAAACTTGAATATCTTGCTTTTATGATGTGGCTCACTCTACTGAGCTGTTTCCCTGCAGCGATGGTAGAAAACCTGCTGGTCTCAGTGGATCAGGACTAACGTGTGCTTCCTGTTTAAAGAAAAAATGTTTTTTGGTGACCTGAGGGGCTTAAAACGAATAGCAAAAGTTTTCCTTTGGTGAGAAAAAATACAGCAAAAACATTTGTAGCTGAATCCAGTTGATATGATTCACATTCATCTTTGAACCTCTGACATGGATTCGTTTTCAGAAAGACAATCAGTTTGAATAAAGTCCTGAATTCAATCACAGCAATATTAGTTAAAAGCTGCTTTTAATTTGAAATTGTTCACTTTAGATTTTTTATTCATCTTGTGTAACAACCTTGAGGGCAGGACGTTTTAGGTCAGACCTGTAGGACGTAGCTGGACCTTTCCAGAAAAATAACAACTCAATAATCCTCTATTTGTAGTAAGAAATTTTAAAATTTATTTTTAAAAGTGTTAAGATAATTTAAATCGTTTTAATTCAAATCAGACTTTGGTACCAGATTAGCAGCGGTCCATAAAATAACACATTAGAGCATTTTTCAGTCAGTCAGAGACCAGGGTTTTGGAATAACGTGAACTAATTAGTGTTTCTCCAAAACGGGCATTAATAAAACACTGATTATTATCAGCATTAGGAAGGAAATCGCTTTGCTGTGGTTTTTGCTAATTTTAAATGATAAAAATACCTCATGAGTGAAATTATTAATGCACATTTGCTCAGCAGCAATGATAAACTAAGCACAGAAGGATAATCCTAATTACTGGCAGACAATAGAAGAGGTGAAGGTAGAGTCCATCTGACCTTATTTATTATTTACAAAATAACTTCAAATACATCTTTTGTTAACATTCTGAAATGAATAAATTTAGCTTATCTACTGATACCTGTAGTAGTTAGGTTCTAAAAGGCCGAACAAGTAGATCTAAAAGCCTTAGATGTGATGGGAGGATTGCTTTATTTCTCAAATTATTATTTGGTATTCTGACAGCAGGTTTTCTCTGAATCCTCGTCACACGTATATGAACACAACGTTTATGACCTGCCAGCTGTCATAGTTTTAGCTCTGACCCACATGTAGAGACTCAGGAACAAACACAAGACAAATGTAGGAGTCCTGGAGAATCTGGAAGGGAAACGTTAGAGGAACAGGCCACTGAAAGGGGAATTATAGCCTTGATCCAGGAAAAGTTTAGTGGAGGGACGACTTACTGGAGCTAATGCTAACTTGTAGGTCTGGGGGAGGCTTAAAACTATTTGGGAAGAGTTTGTCCTTCAGAGGGATCCATAAGCTACTATGATTTTATAATTTTTTTTGCTGATGTTTAAAGATTTTCTGGAATGAGCGTTGAGACACCGTATTTAGCCCAATAATGCTACGTTAACACCACACGCTATTTCAGCAGCAAAAAAGC
>NW_015150773.1:744002-745938 GCF_000732505.1 Cyprinodon variegatus
ACACACACACACACACACACCGGAACTTGGCGCGCCCCACCTGTCACGTCTCAACTCCCCACCAGTGGGTCGCGCCACACACTTTGAGAACCGCGGATTTAGTGGTTAATAAACTGTTTCTGAGGAGTGATCTCAGCGCTCTGCATCAGCAGTGCTGTGTCTGTCTCCCTGCCAGCTCCCAGATCAGCTTCTCTGATTGGTTGATGTAGCGTGTCGTGCAGCAAAAGTTCAATTTTACCATTTCAGCATCTGTTGCTTGTGAAGTGCGTCACCCGCCTCATATGCTAAGAAGCTCAAGTGCTGATATAGTTCCTTACGTGTGTCAAGATGCACTGCTCCTGCTGCTGTCGACACTCTGCAGGACCTTTTCCTGCACCTTGATGCATGTAAACCATAGACTCTCCATTTAAACTGGTTGCTTTGCCTGCTCAAAGTGTGTGTGGTGTGAACGTAGTATTCTCAGCCCCCTCCTCTCAATTTACATAGGAAATATTCTGTACATTTACCTCAGCATTTCTCTTTATATTATCATCCCTTTGGCCTATAAAAGCTTGTCAGGAATTCAGCCAATAATTGTGTGACCACTAGGAGGCGCTCCCAAACAGTAAATAAGGGGTGCTCTATCATCCTGAAATGGTCAAAGCAAAGTGATTATTTTCAGAAAACATGGGACAATCATACATGCACAAACATTTGGTTTAGTGTTTCACTAAATATGCTGAATTGATTTTAAAGCTAGCGCTCTTTATGTACAGCAGAAAGCATCTCACATGTAATAACAGCTTTATAAAACTGAACTCAACTAGTTACTCAACAAAAAGGCTAATCTTTTAGAATGGATGGCACCATTTCTGCATCACCGTAAAAAAAAAAGAAAGATTCCTAAAAATAACGAACATTTTAACTGGAGAGAGTTTATTTTACTAATTACAAAGCAATGATCATTAAATCAATAAAAAGTAAATGAGATGAATGCCAGTGATTGCAGCGGATATAAAATGTGACATTATTATTCAACAGCACTAACGGCTAAATACTGCAGCTAATGTAAAAAAGCAACAAAAGACTCATCAAGGAGATGAGTTCTCCACCCAAGCAGATACAGATAAAAATACCAAAAATAAACATATTATTCATCAAGACAATTCAATGTAAAAGCTAGATCCTGCTCATGTATTCTAATTTTAGAGACATCATAGACTGTGACGATCTTGAAAATATCACTTTAAAATCTATGAATCTCAAAGTAACGTTTTCTAAATGTCAAAAGCAGATTTTGTACATTTTTTAAATGCTGTGGGGGGGTTTCACACACAATAATAATAAAGGTTTAAGCATTCAGCAGACAAAAAATGCTAAACAGAAAATAATAATTTTCTTTTCAAAACCTAAACTTAGACTTTTGAAAATGAATCATGTAGGAGAGCAGCCATAAGGAAATTTGGTAATGAATAAAAGACCATAATCCCCACCGCCACCAGTTTATTTTACATGCACAATAAGAATACTGGTAATAATAATGATAATAATAATAGCATTGTCTGAATGCATGTTTTATTTTAGGCTAATGTTGAATTTGGTAACATTTCTCCTGTTTCACTATTTAAGCTGAGTTTGTCAGACATACATGAATAACACAAACACAACTTAAGTAATTTCTCTGCTTCATAAAGCTACCGTAGATTAAAAAATATAAAAAAATCAGGTCACGCTCACAGTTTCTCTGACACTGAATCAAATTATAAAATCATAGAATCGCTATAAGTAAACAGATGGGATTGTAAATATCAGTTTTAAATCGGCCGCTCTTTATCCCCTGCTCAGCAACACATTTGGAATTAGTAGATAAGAACCATTGCTTTTCAAATTTGGTCCTCAGAACCAACAGTCTGCCTGTTTTTGGACCATCTGCTTTAAACAACATGGTCTTTACCCT
>NW_015150773.1:747188-749430 GCF_000732505.1 Cyprinodon variegatus
GCCCACTGCTCTCCAAAGGGGATGGGTTAAATGCCGAGGAAGATTTCTCCAACATGAGATCAATAAAGTTCAATTACTATCATTAGGGCACTATTTTTGCTTGGCGTGAAAAGTGCAGGTGCTCTAGCACCACCTAGTGTCTATCTGTGCACGTCCCTGGTCCAAACTCCTGAAATAGGTCAAAAATCTTGACAAAAATTTGTGTCGTAACTAGGGTTGCCAACCTTCCCTTGAAAAGCGGAATAGTTTTGGATTTAGTGGAAAAGGAACGCACTTTGTCCCGTATTACTGTGAGAGTAAAAAAAATAGTCAGTAAAAAGCTAATGGAAAACGAAGAACAAGGGCACGTTATATACAAAACTTAAACTTGTTCCTGAGCCCTGTCCTGCGTTGTGACCAATAATAACATATATGTAACGATCCAGAATCCCCTCATCCTATTGGTCGAGCCAAGTGTTGCTCATGGAGAAGATAGCGGGAGACAACAGAGCAGGATGGGGGACGAACAGAGTCATTGAAATGCTGTCGCTGCTTTACTCTGCAGCACTCATAGACAAACACTCCTCCCTGCTGCAACAGCTCAGAGGAAATATAGGTGGATAAAGTATGCTATCGCCACAATATGTGGCATTGAATTGATGATTTAATTTCCCGTTTTACAACTGTAGCCTACAGTCATTGAATTTAAGGCACAAATATGTTCACAAGTTTGCAGAAGTTTGCTGTTGCACCAAAAACGTGCACTATTTATTTATTGTTTTATATAATTTTTTTCAGTTTGAAGTTAAGCAGGACAGGCTTATGTTTAAGATACTTATTTTATTCAGCAAGTGAACTGCTAGATAATATTTTTTTCCATGTGTTAGTTAAAACAATCGTTTTACACACAAAGGGTGGCTAAAAAACACCCTTGAAGGCAAACGGGTCAGCTGGCACGCACATGAGGTGACCCTTTGTTTTTCAGGAAGTTGGCAACCCTAGTCGAAGCGAATTTCTAAAACCTTGTTCTGGAATTTCAAGTTGTACTTTTAGGATGGCTAATAGTCGTGTTTGAAATGTAATATATTTCTCCTCTGTCACTGGACACAAGTATCACCATAACACCTACAGTACCACCTGCTAGCTTAGAGCGTTTTTAAAACACCCTTTTTTTTAGTTTTTTGGAACCAAAGCTTCTCCAACATGTATTATAGTTCCTGTGTTTTATTGTGTTGGGTAAATTGGAACATAGCTGTTGTTTTAAACCACTGGCAGGATTGTGTTTAGACATAAAGCTAAAGCTAGCTTGGTTTGAGCTAGCTAATGATCAGTCCCCTCAGTAAATGATTCACTGTATTTAAGCAATGTTATTGATTATTAAATGGAGTGTTTTAACTGACAGACCTGAGCTGTGACCTTCTTCACGCTGAGTGATCTGTGTTCGTTATGTTTAGGCAGACATGTTGTACATGTAGCTGTAGCCAGCATCGCTGTGGCTGGCAGGCTGTGGTCTTCAGACCGAGTTGAGGCTGTGACTCCAGTTCAGTTGTTCAGTGCCTATACTAATGTGAGGTTGTGCCTCGACTATGAATTCTGTTCTCTAATAAACTATTTTGACTCGTCTGATATGATGTATGTGACTTTTTTTCCAGCCCTGTGTGATTTGCCCCCGTCCAGGTCACGCCCTGGACAGGACGTGACCTGGACGAGGGCCGCCTTTTAAAGCTGCTTTTTCTATGTCTGTTTCTGTCTCCTTGAACCCCAGTCAGCCTCAGCAGATGGCGGCTCATGCTGAGCCTGGTTCTGCTGGAGGTTTCTTTCTGTTAAAAGGGAGATTTTCCTCTCCACTGTCGCTACAAGCATGCTTAGTGTGAGGGATTGCATTCGAGTCAATGAGTCGATGCAATCAACTGGTTTTCTTAGATAGAAAACTTTGATTCAATTTGACTAGATGATCTGGTGAACAGTAAAGTGCCTGGAGGTGACATGTTGTGAATTGGCGCTATAAAAATAAACTGAGTTGAATACAACATACGATTTTTTGCCCTTTTCGGGCTCAGTATCCAGTCGTGTGAGCATATTTAACCCTAATTGCGCGTCGTGTAGTGTACAGGGAGTAAGGAGGGGGGTCATCCTCTCACGACCACCTCCCGATCGGGAATCATAAGGTCGGCAGAAAATCAAACATGGTTGAAATTCAGTCGGCCATTGCACGGTGGTCATTGGCAAATCGCTCAATGTGCGAACAAGGATTCTTCTTTAT
>NW_015150773.1:750934-752103 GCF_000732505.1 Cyprinodon variegatus
AACAAACAGTTGTTGTTTATACAAATTCAAAAGTAGTGTAGCTTAATATGGCTATTGACCAAGCTAAAAGATGCTAAACTGTTAGCTACTGAGCACAGCTAGCCACAGCGCTACCCAGCTCTCCACGGTCTTACAGTCACTTTGCTCACAATAAACAGATGTTTTTCAGTTTGTTATCGATCAGGTAAAACTTCATCGTTCATTAGATATGCTAACAGATGCCGCGTGAGGTTATTATCATTGTCTGAGAAACTACTGTTTAAAATCATGTGGCAACGTTCAGCCAATCATCTAGCGTAACGTCACTAGCATTGGATAGACATGTTCGAGTAGCACCATCTCAATGCGGAGCTGAGTCCGACATAGTTTTTAGACGTATAGTGTGAGCAGGTAGATCGCATCAGAGCGTCGGGGTGCACAGTATGAGAACATACATAATGAGTTGTGAACTTTTAAACCCTGCGGTTCGGTCGTACAGTGTGAGCTGTAGCTGAGTGCAACGATTGAAAAACTCGTAAAGTGTAGGCCCGGCTTAAAAGAGGAGAGAGAAGGAGCAGCCGTTTGCCTTTTCCATCTCACCATTTGACTGCATGTCTCTGAAGAGCAGCATTGGGTGCTGTCGTCTGAGAAAAACCATTTGATCTATTATAGATGAAGCTGACATCAAAACCTACTTCAAACATACCACATGGCTGAAGGACTCCTATAGGATGCTTTGTTTCTTCTTTCACAGACTCCATGGTCAGCCGCCTCTGCAAACGAGTATCCTCTTTTCCTCAGCCTCTCGGGGGAAACCACCTGTCACACTGAATATGTGCCATATTAGATACCACCAAGGGAAGCAGCACTGACTCCATGGTCCTATGAGGGAGATAATGCACTGTTCCCTGCATCATTAAAAGCTTTCTGGTCTCTAAACAGGAGCTAATTGGCTGTACAATAATTAGCGTGAACATCACTTTGTTGTTATGGCTAAGTAAATAAAATTAGCTGACAAAACATGTTGACTTTGAAAATGTAAAACAAGGGGAATGTCAAAGGGATTTTAACAGGTAATGTTGCTGAGCTTGATGAGCTCAAACTTTATAACGAACTAAAATAAGCCTTATTTACCCAGAACAAAACTCTATATATCTAAGCTGACAGAGCTGCACTTTTAAGCATACATT
>NW_015150773.1:752557-755055 GCF_000732505.1 Cyprinodon variegatus
CTTTTAGATTTGTAGTTGCAGTTTGCACCTCAGGGCCACCGTAATTTTGGGTGCGTAGATAATGTAACCCCAAGCCCGCTATGTCTCACCTTGATATTCAAAGCTTATCTTGTGATTTATTTACCTGTGTTCTTCTTTAGGTACACTTACCTGTGAAGTCTGGTCAGATCTAGTTCCTGCTCCAGCCTCTTTGAAATGCCTCGACTCAAACAGCAAAAATTCCTTGGTATTCGGTTCCTGTCTTGCAGCTTAGCTCATGAAGCCCTCGTTCAGTCCCACCTTCTTTGGATGGACTCTGTCTCGGCTCCTACAACTCTCCTCTGGTCTTCCACATTCTCAGCCCGGAAATCTTCAAAGTTTCAGTCTCCCAAACTCTGATCTGGTCCCAGATCGCCGGCATACAGTAGATCCTGTGACGCCCATTTCCAATCCAATTAACACCTGTTTGAGTTCATCCTGTTTCCTTGTGCATCCTGTAAAATAAATCTGTTAAACTCTCCAGAGTCTCCTGAGTGTGGTAGCATCGCACATGCATTAGCATGTTGGTCAAAGAATTATCCCAAACCATGACAGTTTTCCCACAGATGCAGTGAAGTGATGTTTGCCTCCTCCAGTCTACGGGGAGCTACAGTCATTCAGCTCTGTAAAGCTGGAAGGAGCCATTCATTTTATTCAGGTATCATAAAGAAGGGGATGTGTCTAAAATCTGCACGATAGCTTTCTGTGAATATGGTCACCTAAACAGCTTAACTTCATAATATGGTGTAAAGATGCAGCAGCTTTGTTGCTTTTCACATCCATTATTTCCACTGTGATGAACTAACAACCTGTTTAGTGTGTTCCTCAGTGACAGCTGGATTACAGGAACAACCATCAACAGACAAGGGAAGGGTATCTTTATTGACAGGAGAAGTCCGGTCATATTCAGAATTTACAATTCTGAAAGTACTTCAAATAAAACATTATTCCATCCTGTTCTATAAATGATAAGTGTTTTTAATGAAGATTAATTTTCATCTGAATGTGCTTAACTAGAGTCACCCATGTTTGTCAAAGAACACTACTGCCACCAGTGTTGTATAAAGTACTGAGATCTTGGAGTCAAGTAAAAGTATAAGTACCTCTCGAAAATATGACTTTGGTAAAAGTCCAAGTCACTGACTGAAATGTTACTTGAGTAAAAGTCTTAAAGTATCTGAAATGGCTTGTACTTAAGTATACGAATTACTGTAAAAATAGATGCACTCAAGTATGTCATGGTTTTGGTTATGTTGTGCTTTACTTTGCTCCTTGATTTCTAGTTTTATTGGTTTAATTCCTATTTTGTTGTCATTTCTAGATTTATGTTAGTTCTAATGTTTTTCTGTTGTCCTCTGTTGCCCTCTTGTGTATTCCTTTCCCCTTGGCTCCCTCGTTGTCTCCTCACACCTGCTCCTTGTCAGCTCGTTAGCCCTGCCATTGTCTCAGTCAGCTACATATGCTCTCCCTCTGCAGTCACTCCTGGTTGGTTCCTTGTGTTGCTGGTCCTGTCGTCACTGTTTTCTGCTCACCTCGTCTCTCCCTGGCTCCTTGTGAGTGTTTTCCCCTGATGTCTCCATGGTTCTGGTCTGTGTTACATTTTTAGTTGGATTTTTGGATTTTGCCTCTGTTATTATTGTTTGCATTAAAACTACAAGAAATCACCTCAGCCTCTCTGCCTCTGTATTTGGGTCCTCTAAACCACAACCAAGACGTGACAAAGTAATGTAGTGAAAAGCATAAGTAAAAAGTAAGTGCAGCTTGAATGACATTTTTTTTACATTTTGGTAAACTTTGAAGGTTAAATTCACTTAAAATAATATCATTTATTTAAATTTAGACCAAGTTTTATTACTGTTACTGTTATTGACATTACAAAAAAAAAAGAAAAAGTGGAAGCTTATCTGGCCTCTGAAGAGGGAGTCCAGTTTGAAGCCCCTTTTGTAAACGCGGCCAACATGAAGGAAAAAAAAAAGCTGTAAATTACCGTACTTCACAAACAAAAGGTGCACACATTACAGGTTATTTTACAAAAGAAGTGTACATCACACCAGAGAAAAAAAGATGCACTTCAGGCCATTTAACTAAATCTTAAACACTTTGTAAACACAAGCCCCTCATCCCCTCCACACTTTTGCCCTTGACTTTTTTCTTCCCCTCCAAATCTGAACCACCCCTTGTGGTCATCCTCGCATGTAACCCCATTATCACTTGAAACTGAAAAATCTTCTGTTCATCTTCAAAAGCCTGCTACAGTCAACATTTAGCTTAAGCTAAATACACCACGTGTGGAACTGAGAACAATGCCAAACAAAGTTTATTTATACAGATAACGTTATGCTCCAGACTCCACAATAGTGATTAGTGACCAATCTGTATACTATTGGTCTTGATGAACAAGCCCAGTTAAGGCCAGACTTTGTAGTCAGTAGGTGGGATCTTGCGTTTCTCTCGCTCATTTTTTTTTTTTTTTTTTTTTT
>NW_015150773.1:755935-757244 GCF_000732505.1 Cyprinodon variegatus
TGCCAAATTCAATAAATCAGCGCAAACTTATTAGTTTAAGGTTTAGATAATAATCCATTGATTATTCCTGCTGACCTGAGTTTTCCTTTAAAACATGTCATTTTTAATCCTCTGGATGAAACTTATTCATGAATGAATTGTTTTCTTGTCCACATTCATTAAGACAAAGGTAGATCAACTTAAAACTTGATTTTAGAGACAGAATGACAGTGAATAACATCTTCTCTTTATTAACTTGTTTTGGAGAGGTCACCTTGAGGAAGGAAAAGAACTTGATGCGGATCTCAGACACATCCATGATTTTTAAGATTCATTGTAATTAGGAGGAACTTTCTGCTCCCTTATATGAGCTAAAATCAGCTTCATTATTCCAAATGTGAGTGACCGCTCCGGTTAATCAGACTGATGGTCACCTTATCACCGTCCTTAAGCTGCTGCTCCCTGACATGGAATGACATGTGTTGTGAAATGACGCAATATAAATAAATTGAATTGAATAGTTTGCTCCAATGTGAGTCTGTAATTGTTTGGTATCCTATCAATAATGTGTGTTGGTGATGAAGAACGTTGATTGAGATGCTTGTTAACATCTCAGCAGGGAGTCAGAAGATGGAAATTCAAAAACAAAAAAAGGTGGGACTGAGGCTGGATAAAAGTTCAGGTTAGATAAAAAGCATCACTGAGACGTCTTTTGTCTGGTTTCTTCTTTTTGAAAGGGGAAGAATAATGAGTTTTTTTTTCTCAGGGGATGTATTAGTGTTGACTTCTGTTGCTGTCTGACCACTGCAGCCTTATTATTTTCACCCAGAAAGGAAAACAAAACCATAACTTTGGTTCTGAGGAACACGTTGGCGTCGTGTGAAATTTATTTCATGGAGAACATGTGCCATTCCTTCCCTCCTACCCCCAACATCATGAGGATATTTATAACCCGTCCGTGATAAAGAGCTGTTTGTTCTCCTCGGTCGACTCAGTCGAACGTGAAACTAGCATACATCAGATAAGCAGCACAAGGAGAGGTGTAGGTGGACTCTCAGCATTTTAAAGATTTTTTTAATACTGTTTAAAAAAAGGTCAAAGAGCAGCTATCCAAACAAACATGACGCTTGGTAAACTAAATGATCATCTCCTAACCCTGAACTGCTCCATTGGATCCCGACCCGGACCTCGCGCAGGTTTTCTTCTTCGCAGAATTATTTTTATTCAGTCCCACTCTCATCCCACTGCAGGGGCAGATTTAGGAAATTTGGGGCCCCAGGCAAAGACAGGCAGGGGGCCCTCTGGATTAAGAAGAAAACACATAAAACAG
>NW_015150773.1:757825-760285 GCF_000732505.1 Cyprinodon variegatus
GCTCTGGAGAGCAGAGTTCGCTGCTTTTAGATGTTGTCGCCAAAGTCTCCAGTAGCAGAGAAAAGTCGCTAGATTTTGCGCTAGGCACTATTATTAGAAAGGTCTGAAAAGTTGCTAAATATAGCAACAAAAGTGCTAAAGGGCTGGTTATCCTCCCGCAGCAGTGTGTCGCACTGAGCTTGTCTCAGATATTTTTGATTTACGCCCTGTTTGAAGCGTGGTCTGCGCTATGTTATTCCACGCCACAACCCAAGAGGGACAATCAGGAACTAGCTGTGGGTCTAGATATGGCAAAAGTGGAAAAACCCGAGGGGCTGACTGTTTGGACCTTTCTGAACATGTGCAGCGAATGGACTGATCCAATATGGTGGACACTGAAGGGAGGGGCTGAGACACTTAATATTATCAGCGTTCTGATGGCATTTTAGTGAAAGGATTTTTATCGAAAACATAATTAATGTTCACAAACAAGGAATGTAAACAGAGTTTTATGCCTTAACTGCCTAGTATTGCCTAATAGTAAATCCCCCGTCCCACATCATGCTACCTTTGAGACCAGGCCAATCAAAAACCTTCATTAACTTCTATTTTTATTTACAGGATTCTGTGTCCTTCCAATCCTTTTAGTGTTGAACAACACAACTGATTTAAAGCTTAAGTTCTGATGGCTGCATAGCGAGTCATTCCTGGTAGAGATCAGAATTCCTGAGCAGGAGGGGGAGCATCTAAAAACCTGCAGATGAACATCACAGAACATCAAACACACAGACATGTTCTGTTGCTCTGAGATGTGGATGTGTGTGGTTAGCATGAGGCTCTTTTTTCCTCTCTGCTTTACAACATAGAGATGACTAATAAAGGAGCCCTGCAGAGCAAGGCTGTTCATTTATAGAAGCGGCGAGCACAGTCTGTGCTCTGCTCATCTGCCTGATCCGCTCCCTTTAAGGATGGCATTTGATCAGGAGGATTCTCCTAATTCACCATCCCAAATTAGCTCTGGTGTCTGGGATTTATTTTCTTGCACAGTGTTTAACAAAGCAGGCCTGGTGAATGAAATGGGGAAATTAGGCTTTTTGGTTTGGTCTGTATTGACTCAGGGTAAGATACATGTTTTAAAGGGTGATGTAGGCACCGCTTCATAAGCAGGAACAAAAACATCTTATAGTTATAAGAACCATTAAAATAATTCATATTTGGTGAATTCCCCATTTTGCGCTGGCATCATCTTTACAACTATATGAAAATTATCTAAAGCCAATCAGCTATGTCCTTCTGCCATCTAGTGGTGAAATTATAGTAGTACAGAGACTGGTCTTTCTGTCAAGGAAATGGTATATTTACAGGATGAATTCAAAAAACAACTTCATTTTGGAGTGGAGATGAAAATGTGTGAAGTGTAAGGGATGTAGGGATATAGGGATGTGTCAAGTTAAGGATGTAGGATACATTCAAGTTAGTTATTCTGAGGTTGATCTTTCAGCAGAAATATTGCTATAAGAGGTTTTCTTTATAATTCACATAACTTTTTGATCAACCGACCCCAGCGGGTGAAACTGGGTCCTCACCTCTCTTCTTCCTGCATCCTCAGCACTTGCTCTCCACACGGCTGCTTGCTGAGCCCACTACTCTACTCCCTCTACACATCCGACTGCAGTCCCGCCCAGCCACAGAACATCATCATCAAGTTCGCTGATGACACAACGGTGGTGGGGCTGATTACAGGGGGAAACGAGGCGGCCTACAGGGATGAGGTCCTGAAACTTGGTGAGTGGTGTGCATCAAACAACCTGGCACTAAACAATCAACAAGACTAAGGAACTCATCCTGGACTTCAGACGGAAGAAAGCCGCCCCTACCCTCCTGTACATCAACGGTGGATGTTTGGAGCGAGTGGAGTCCTTTAAATTCCTCGGCATCCACATCTCTGCAGACGCCACAGCTCTGGTCAAGAAGGCCCAGCAGCGGCTACACTTCCTGAGGGTGCTCAGGAAGGAACAACGAAAAACTCAGCTGCTGGTGACCTTCTACCGCTCCACCATTGAGAGCCTGTTGACCTACGCTGTAACAGTGTGGCACTTCAGCTGCACGGAGGCCGACAGGAGGCAACTGCAGAGGGTGACAAACACCAAACAAAAAATCGTCAGCTGCCCTCTGCCCTCTTTGACTGCCATCTACCTCTCTCGTTGTCTCAGCAGGGCCAGAAACATCCTGAGGGATACCACCCACACCGGCTTCCATCTCTTCAACCTGTTGCCCTCAGGCAGGCGCTTCAGGTCAATACGGACCAGAACAAACAGACTCAGGGATAGCTTCTTTCCTAAAGTTGTTACCAAACTCAACCTACGTTCGAACTTGCACTGATGTATTGTATATGTATGTATGTGTTATTTATGTGTGCACTTTTACGGAGCTGCTCTCGAAATCTCATTGTATTGTGTACAATGACAATAAAGGCTTTCA
>NW_015150773.1:763133-765693 GCF_000732505.1 Cyprinodon variegatus
TAAACAGTATGCTGTGCATTAATGTAACGCAGGAGGTTTGGAGATGCTACGTTGGTGTAGCTTCTAGGGAAGGAGGCAGTGTCATGGCGGTCTCTGGGCTTTGTTGATAAGCCTTATAGCGATGGGAAGAAACTGTTCTTGTGGTGTGAGGTTTTGGTCCTGATGGACCGCTGCCTCCTGTGAGAGAGAAGTGTGTGAAATAGTTTGTAGCTGGGGTGCGAATGATCAGCCACAATCTTCCCTGCATGCCTCAGAGTCCTGGAGGCGTACAGATCCTGGAGAGATGGAAGATTGCATCCAATCTTCTTCTCTGCAGACCAGATGACACGCTGCAGTCTGTTCTTGTCTTTGGTGGTGGCAGCAGCATACCAGATGATGATGGATGAGGTGATGATGGACTCAATGATGGAGGAGTAGAAGTGCACCATATTTGTCCTCAGCAGGTTGAATTGTTTCGGCCTTAGCCACATTAAGTAAATTCTCTGCTCAGCTCCCACTAAAGGTCCTGTGAGATGATAGTTCCCAGGAAGCAGAAAGAATCACAGTGGGTGATTTGGATAGCTGGGGCTGAGTTCCTCCTGAAGTCAACACACCCATCTCCATTGCTTTTAGAGCGTTGAGCTCCAGGTTGTTCTCCCTGCACCAGGTCGCTAGATGATAAACCTCCCACCTGTAGATAGGATAGATAAGTCTGATGAGTCCGATGAGACTGGTGTCGTCCGCAAACTTCAGAAGCTTGACAGACTGATGACTTGAGCTGCAGCTGTTGTTGTAACTGTAGAAGGGCAGAAGAGAAGGAAGGAACCAGTGCTGATGAGCTGTGAGTCGGAGACATGTTTTCCCAGCTTTACTTGCTGCTTCCTGTCGGACAGGAAGTCTGTAATCCACCTGCAGGTCATCAGTTTATTTGCGCATGTGCATCTGGATATACATCCGGGTTGTTTTCAATTTTATTTTGTTAAAGTACCTAAATTACATTTTCCCTCCCCAGAGGTATTGAAGGTACTAAAATATACTGTTTTAAAAGTTAACAATGTATTTCATGAGAAATTAAATGTCTTAAAATCCTTTCTGTTTTATCACTCATCTTTGCCGGATCTGCATCTGAAATGGGATCCTACAGTACACTACTTCCGGTGGCTAACTTTTTCGGCTTTGGAATAAAACATAAATCTAGTCTTTTTGAGTTTTATGTTTTCGTTTCGTTTCAATCTTATGCTATATAGTGCATAATCTAAAGAAGGAAATTTTAATCATATTTTGCCGGACTGGCCTGAGCACGTCCCATGATGACGTCAGAGAAAAAGCATAAAAATTGTCTCACAAAAGTCCTAAAACATTTTTTAAAGCATTCTTTGGTGAGTTAGGGTTAGAAATAGGTAGTTTTAGTACCATAATTATATTATTTATGTACACTCAGATAATGTACATGTGACGGATCGTGCTTCCGGATGGATCGGATAGTGACAGTGGAGTCAGCCCCACTCAGCTTGGAGAGCTTCTCCTGAAGCAGAGCTGGGATGATTGGATTGAAGGCAGAGCTGAAACCACAAAACAAGATCCTGGCAAAGGTACCTGCAGAATCCGAGTGCTGGAGGATGTAGTGAAAGAACAAGTTGACCGCATTGTCTGCAGACCCGTTGGCTCTGTAGGCAAACTGTAGGGGGTCCAGGAGGGGGGTCACCAGGGACACATTTCCAAACCAGGAACTGGTTTCGGGGAATGGTGTGGGGGTGGGACTAGAGGGGTCAAAGATGGTTATCAGGGCTTCCACACTTTGTGAAGTCTAGAGAGCTGAAGTGATTAAATATTAACAATGCTCATTACCACAATATTTATAGCTAAATTTTCCTGTTACTACCTATAATGTTTACCATGAGAAATTTTCAGATATACAAACTGAGTAGTAGAAAACCACACCTAAGCCTGGAAGTCTATGCTCATAAATCACAAACATAATTCAGCAAAACAGCTTATACCATGTGTTCTTATAACAACCATCTGTCCTAAAATATGTGCAGCAGTGATCAAATGTAAACACTGTGGGAGAAAAAACATGGTGCAAAAAAAAAAAAACTAAACAGATCGATATGGTCAGTTTGATGAAGAGTCTGTAACATTTTTCAATATTCGGCAGTCTAATGGTGGCGGGGAAGAAGCTGTTGCAGAATCTGCTGGCCCTGCATTTAATGCTGTGGGTGGGGGGGATCATTGATGATGTTACAGGCTCAGGACCATGATATAAACTAAAGGCCACCAAATAGTTCTAAAATATCTTTAGACAAACCCTTATTGATCCCTGAAGAACCACTGTACCAGATGAGAGCCTTGCCTAGGGTTTTCAATCGTGAATCGAATAACAAACTTACCACAACACAGGGCAGCTTCACATCAGCAGCGACCAGTTGTGATAACTAGTGATGTTATGAGATGAGCCGAGGCTTCGAGGCGTGTGTCGAGTAATGGAGGGGGCGTTTCCCCGAATCGCGTGTCGAGGCGTGATTCATTTAGAGGAGAGGCCAAAATTGATGACGTCCGAGGCCTCGCTACCGTGATACCA
>NW_015150773.1:767328-771690 GCF_000732505.1 Cyprinodon variegatus
GTGCCACATCTCTAACTCCTGTTAAATCTGCTTTCAAAGCTGAGGTGACAAACATTTCTCAGGGTTTCGGTGAGCTGGTTCTAGATGGTTTCTGTGGGTTTTGAGTAAATTCTAGCGAATGCATTTAATTGCAAAGAGCTTTAAAGAGAGAATAAACTGTGTGGCCTAAATTAAACACGCTAATCGTATGATCTTTTAACACATTTAACACACACGATCTGAAACTTTTTGATTATTCAGCATTTAATGTCACAGAAAACCAAATGCAGACAAAATCAAAGTCTGTTTTTAAAAAAATTATGAAATGCTTCTCCGCTGAGGTATTGCTGCAAATAAAATAACTCAATGCAAGCTAATATTTACTGTCTCTGCTTGCTGATCCAGCAGGAGAGAAACCTGTAAAGCCATTGATCTGATTGATCTGGATCTATAAAGTGATCTAAGATGACACGTGTTGTGAATTGGCGTTAAAGAAAGGAACTAAACTAAAATCAACTTAAAGGTGGTTGGCTTATCAGGATTTAATGCCTCTCAGACATTTACTTGCATTTTTATTAACACACCTTTAAAAATAGAATATAAAAGTTAATAATTTAACTAATAATTTAACACTAATTTTACTACAAACACAGAGATTTTAAGTCAAACAAAAAGAGGGGATTTTTGTGGCTGAAAGCGCTGCATTTTTTGGAATCAGCTACCGACGAAAACTGCATAAAAAAGCTTATGAAGATAAGGAAACTGAAAAAAATGAATGAAAGTTACCCAGACTGTCCCCGATAATGAAATTAAATCAAAGAGACAATAATAATAATGATAATAATAATAATAATAATAATGTGAATTTTGATAAATGTGGTGATTTTTTCCCCCTAAACTTTAAAGTTAGAGAATTATGTTTGAGGCTCAATGCTAATTTAGCTCAAGCACAACAAAGCAAACTTGTGCCTCTTACAACTATAAAGAGATATTTATAAATACAGCTTCAAAAGGATTGAAAAATTATTTCCTGTAGGCTGGAAAACAGGTTATCAATTTTATTTGGCAATTTTTGTCTGTCAATTTCCATTTATATTGTCAATTTTTTGCATGTTTGCTTAGTTATTCATTTATTTCTATCATTGTTTATCTACATGCCTCATTTGCTTTTTCACTTTGCTGCAGATGCTCCTCAATTTGGGACAGTTTTTCTTTTATGCATTTATTTAACCAATATCCATAAATGCTTTCTTGTTTTCCTTTTGTTAAAGTCGTATTAAAATTTTATCTGAAAAAAAAAACAAAAAAAAAAAACTGTGAAATAATTGAAGCAGGTACTTTTAGATGAGAGTTGAATCACCTTCTGTTGACCAAATGTTTTATTGCTTCGGTTGCAGAACATTACATCCAATTGGAGGTTATTTATGGAGCATTTTAAAATCCAACAGGACCAAAATGCTGCACCAGAGCAGAAATACAAACAGCATTAAAAGCTGAATAAAAACAATATAAAAATTACATTTGGATTCACTTTGTCTATTTTCAGAAAGCCAAATACTTTAATTTGTGCTTCTATTTGTAGAAGGTTTGTTAAAAAAAAAAAAAAAAAAGAAGAAGAAAATCCTTCACTCTCTGAGTAGCAATCAACAGAAGTGAAACCTTTCAGGAGGGATTGCTGGAATAAAGCTGCTCTACTCCTGTGGGTTAACTGGGAAGCTCACAGTGCTACAGCCGGTTTTAAAGGTATGAAAAATTTCTGTCTAAAATATGAAATTAGGGGATTTATAGGTTGATTAAATAAATGATGCAAATGTCTGTTTTAGAGATAAGGTTTTTTTTTCAGTTTCGGTACAGCCCATCCAAGAAAAAGACAAAACACCCAGATAAAAATACATACACGGGGGGACGGGACGTCTGAGGCCTCGCTGCCCCTTTATAGTAGGAAAAACACAAAGAAAGGGATCAAAAATCAGTTTTATAAAAGATATCTGAGCTAAAGTACATTTATACTTGCCTTTTTTAAAGAAGATTTATTTTAGTCAAACTGTGAAATAAAAAAAAGGCAATTATTCTTATAATTTTGCATTTTGGCAACACAAAACAACAAACATTTAACACAATAAAAAGATTTTATTTTTGATCATGTCTGCTATATTATTATTTTTCTTTTTTAAAAGTTTAAAAGCCTTGATCTAAAAATCTCTGCTCTATTTTTTCACCTGCAGGTATTTATTTATTTTTTTCTGGATCCTCGGGCTCCTTTCACTCTCCGAACTCATGAGATAAAACTATTTAACAGAAGGTTCTTCCACTGATAAGTTGTCGATAAGATGTATTAATAAATGTTCCTCTGCATATTGTCAGACTGGCATTTATAGGAACGTCTTTAAACATGTTCAGGCTTTGAAGACTAACTGTTTTACCCAGACAGTCATTATCAGCCTGCTTTTATTCTATAGAGCCTGAAAATGTTCCTTTGCTCTATAGGTCATATTTGTGCAGAAACAGATTTTCCTGCAGGGTGTGGAGTATTATACATGATGTTTAAATGTCATGCTATTTCTGATTTTTCAAATGAGCTTTTTATCATAAACAGATATTTTCTTTGCTGATTAGAGCGCATTTTAATGCTGTTTTAAGTTGGATTTAGACAAGGATGGAAATGAACATAAAGGTGAATGTATAAAAGCCTCATATGTGTCTAGTTTTCTTAATTCAAAGCGAGTCTAATGAGCACAGGGAGGAGTGGGTGCTTTCTTGTTTCCTGAGAATGCATGTGAGGAAGAAGCAAGTGTAAGATCTGTGTTTCCTGCCAAGATACGAGATCTGGTTTCAAACATACGAGCCAGAGGGTTTGCGGCTTGGTTTCTGCTAAAGCGGCTCCTGTCATAAGCTGGTGGTTGAGTCAGTTATGCATCAACTCTGATCGCTGCGCTGATAAATGGAAAACATGTGGTCAAGACAGCCCTGAGAGAATCAGGCAGCCAGAAATACGGCTGCAGAGAATTTACACATTTTACACCCACTCCTAAAATAACGCCGTCATTAGTGGGGGGGTCTTTTTTGGGGGGGAGGGGGGATTTTTTTTACTGCTACAAATATTTCACCTTGTATCATTTATTTGCCACATTTATGATCAGATTATACTTTCAAGCTGTTCTTTTTAACAAATTCAGAAACTGTTAGAATTTGATCAGATTTGTAAATTTTATTCATTAATTCTGAATTTTGCTTTATTAAAAGTGACATAAATGTGGAGCTGCTGCCCGTCTGCTTTATCAAACAGCAACAATCTGAAATTTAAGAGAAATAAAATAGGATGGATGAATTAATATTTTAGAAACAAAGCCGAACGAAAGGCATGATTTGATTTGTATTTTATTTTAAATCTGTTTTTCTAAATTTTTCACAGATGCGGCTGCTTTTATTTCTTATTAAATATTATCAGTGGAAAAGGTTGGGAATTAAAAATAAGTATAAATTAAACGTAAGGAAAAGGAATGAAAATAAAAACAAAATAAAAAAATACATTTTGTTTTTAAGTTTGATTAATTTAATGAGTTTTCAGAAAAAGAAAACCAGGTAATAAACTTGTCAGATATATTTTTAATTGTAATGCTTAAATAAAAAAAAAAACAAACAAACATTTTTTTCTAAATAAACCTTTAATTTAAATAGAGGGAAAAGTGTTGTGCACTTGAAGCATTTCAAAAGAAACGATTGATAAATAAGTAATGTATCCATTATATCCAGAGAATTAGAAAGATAAGAAAATCAGATATTCTTTTTAACCAGAAAACAGAAATATGTGCCCCAAATATTCTGACCTTTAATTATTTCTCACTGGTTCTTTAACACCAGGATCAGCTTCAGATGGTTCAGATGCTTTTCCTCACTCTGCAGAAATGTTCTGAAGAGCTAATATCATATTAAAACCCTCCATGTTAGAGGAACACGCAGGATTTCATTTCAAACATCTGACGTCATGCAGATATAAATGCTGCCGTTTAAAATTCTCACTTTTTAACGTTTTTAGTGTGTTTGGTTACATAAGGACCCAGAAAAACTTTCCTAACCTCATGAAGATGAGCAATCTGATAAAACGCTGACAGTCTGCAGATCAGAGATGGTTTAGATTTTAAGAAAATAAAAAATTAGCAAGCATGTTCGTGCATTCACTATCTGACTTAAACATCTTCCACCTTTACCTTTAGAGTTAGTTTAAAACCTGACAGCTGCTCAGATAGTGAGCCGGGTCATTTCCTGTCATGTTGAAACAACTGCAGTCTCAAATATGTAAAGTTAGTAAATTAGTCCTCCTTCACTTCTATAAATGATTCTTATCAACATGGAGGTTTTTGGTCATTTACAGTGAAAAGGATT
>NW_015150773.1:771937-772925 GCF_000732505.1 Cyprinodon variegatus
GCAGCATATTTATTGGCTCGTTAGCCGAAGCTCTACTTTACGAAATCTAAGTTCCCCCCCATAGAGAAAAATGATATAGCCTCTTTTTAAATGAAAACCTGTGTGTCAGTGAGACGGCATGAATAAATTAATCATTTGAATTAGAGCTTCAGAAAATCTAAATCCACAAAAGTAGAGATTATATTTTTGAGCTTCTGCAGACTGTATTAGCACATCAAATCTGACTCTGAGCTGGAAAGGTCGCCTGCTACGGGGTTTTTGTTTTTGTTTCTGGCTGAAGCACTGCAGCGGTTCTAGAAAGAGCAAATAAATGTTCCACTATGATGCAAAGTGAAGAAGAGGGACAGAAATCCAATAGGAAGGCTGTGAGACTTCAGAGGCTTTAGAAAGAAAAAGTTTTACAAACTTTTGGTGCACTTATAAGAGGAGGATGGTGGATTTTTTATTTTATTTTATATATATCATTTTGATATAATAAAAATAAAGCAAAAACAATTTTACAAAGTGAGTCGATTTCAACCTTGTTGCAATTGGGGTATGTCTCCTCTTGCTTTGTGTTTTAGTTAAGTAACTGCCGTTTCAGTTATAAATCCCAGACGTGACCTAAATGAACTTTGAACACCCATAGGGTCCTTATTTTAATATCAACAGTGTAATATTTGAGCCCATGCTTCTTTGCCATATAGTTTAATATCAGTCAGGTTAGATCAGGAGTTCCTGTGAACCTGTTGAACCTAAATTGTCCTCCATCTCACTCTCAAGATATTTTTATGCTTTCTGACGGATTTCCTTTTTTCCACACCAGCCTGTGTTTTTTGTTTTATTTATTTAGTTATTTTTGCATTTGATTTATGCACACAATGCCAATTTACAAACAATAGAAAAGTGGATCAAGAAATGTGTAGCCACTTATATGCACAAACACACACAGCCTAACCCTAAGCCCAACCTAAACTCAATCCCTGACCCAAAACAGCAATTTCTCTTG
>NW_015150773.1:773672-777213 GCF_000732505.1 Cyprinodon variegatus
TACATATATATATGTAAAAAGAAGGGGAATAAATTACAAAAGCTGCAAATGCTGTGGTTGCACTCATACAGAAGTAAAATGAGGGAAAATAAAAAAAACAAACAGAAACTTCATTTGATCCAAAAACAGTCAATGAAAACTACTGACGGAGGGAAGAGGAGCTATGATAAAAACGCCAACGTCCTTCCTTCTCTATCTCTCTCATGCATCAACATAACATGAAAAAAACTCAGATTCCATTCATTTATTCAGACCCAAACCCAAACATTCACATTTTATGTCATAACAAATTTAAGGAGCTTCAACAAGAGAAAAGAATGCAAGTCTTGGAGGAATTTTGATGAACTTTCCATTTTCTATTCCAGATGTTATTTTAATAGTAGCTTGATCTCACATAAAATTACTGACTGTTCTTTCTTTAAATAAATTAAATCAGTGTCCCATGGACAGCAACATGCCAGCTGAAAGTATGCAAGTATTAAACAACATTTTCATTTATAATTGCAGAATTACATAATGTATAATGCAGCCAAATAAAATGGACAATTGCTCCTAATGAACAACAAATGTGGTCATTTAGTGACTAACTGGGCGTGGATAACAGCTGCCTGATTGAACAAGGCTCCTACGTCAGTCACCTTAAAAAAAAAAGTAGAAATAGAAGAAAAAAGGTGAATGTCACATTTTCTCCTAGTATTGTGTGACATGAGGTCCAATAAGAATTTCCATTATGTTTTAGTTTTAGACCTCTGAGCAGTTAAGATGCTCATATAACTTTATTGTTACAAACCAGCACAAGAATCGAATTAATTGATCATGTTTGCTGCACAAACAGGGAATCCGACTTCCAAGACAACATTGTGTATGAACATTTTTTAAAATTAAAAAATTAGAGCAACAAAACTTGTGTTTTTTCTTATATGACATTTGATAACCCAGTAGTGCGACGCTGAAGGAAATGTTGGTGGATGAGTGTGAAAAAGGGCAGATGTCATATCTTCATTTGTGAGACAGGTCTTAGCGTTTTTAAAGGCTCAGGAACTTCGCTATAAGATCACTTTTTCATCAGGCGCCGAAAAAATGCAGTAAATGAAGCAAACAGAACGGATTCATCCAGAGGTTTAAAAATTAGATATTTATGCTTCGATGTGAACGACTTTATCTCCTCGGGGTCCCGCGCTTCAAAGTCTGTGTGGAAACTTTTTCTAGTTTTCAGATGTTTTCTGATAACATGAAGCAGGATGTTGATCATTTTTATCCGATCCTCTAAGAATATAAACAGTTTTGACATTTCTCTGATGTAATCTGGCATTTAACTCATTTTGCATTTAGTATCAAACTTCTGTTTGGCTTCAAGAAAACCACAAAAAACTTGTATAACAAATGCATACAAACAGAAGCTGCCGATTATAAATATTTCATAATATGAATACCTATTATCATTTGCAAACATGCTAATTAATTCAATTAATAATTTTTCTTATAAATAAAAAACAGTATATGTATAAGTACATTGTTGAAAAGAATAAAGTTTTATTGAAATTGTGATAATAAAATGAAATAGTTAATCCTATATAGGGCAAGTTACTGTTTCTGATTACTTGCGTAGCTTTTACAAATGGAGTCCCCCCATCCCTCAGTGAGGTCTAGAAGCACTAGATCTATATCCAGCCATTCATTAAAAATCCTGCTACATGGCTTTATATCTTATTTTGGCATTTGACCAATTAGATGAGCCCTATAATGATATATTACGTAATGTAAGTCAAGAAAAAGGTAAAAAGCTGATTGAAAAGTTAAAAAAGTTACGTTCAAAAGTAAAAAAAACCTAGTTAACTATTATATTTAGATTTATAAACTAAAAAATGTAAGTGCCAGTATCAGCATTAATGCCTCTAAGGTTATGTTAGACCAAAAAACTGTGTTTCTTTCAATTTCGTAGTGTTTTTCAATAAATTCTTATAATTGTATTTTCTTAATGCATTCAGGTAAGTTGGTTTTTCTTGTTGTTACATTGACATACATTTTTGCCATCAAAGTATATTATTGAATGTTACATTTTGAATGTTTAGAATGTAATACGGTCTGGTTTCCAATAACACTATTGGCTTGAAAATTAGATTTTCAAAGTATTTCACTGAGTGCCCTATAAAGAGTTAAGGTACAAAATCTATTGCAGCACAATTGTTAATTATTAAAAAGTTTAATTACCTCATTCTAAGTTTTTTTTATTCTAATTTAGTTTTTCACATTTGTGATACAACCTTTTAAATGTGCCGAAACTCACGTCTCGAGGAAATGAATAAACTTTTTTCTGGCTTTAAAAAGATACGTGACATTAAAAAAAAGTTTTTTATTCTACAACTTAATTATGTTAAATTTAGAACCTTTGCTTGTACAAAGAAAATATTCTGAGAGGTTTACATCTATTCCTAAAAATTAAGCATGAGTTAATTTTGATGTAGAATAAAATTTTATTAGTTTGCTTTTAATCCGAATAAAAGAAAAATTATTATATTTCCTTTAAAAACCCCACTTTTTATTTCTCTCAAATTTTAAGCTCACTACTTTAAAATTCAAACAGGAGACATGCCGACAGCCGCAGAACACAAGGAGGGATAACATTTGATATTTATTAGAACTCTCAATATTTAATTTCCCTAAAGCAGAGTTAGTATAAATGTGAGAGTTTATAAACAGTTATAGACATATTATATAAATAACTAGATAATTAATCCTGTATAAGATTTATAAAGTTAATAATTGTATCATCACATTGAGGCTTAGTTATTATTCACATATAGAATTCATATACAGCAAATTACATTTTCTTCAATTTATTTTCACTTTTCCGTGGATAAAAAACAAACATAAAAGTTTTTTTCATCCATTTCTACCATTTTATAACGGCGTGGAAGTGTAGGAAGATGGGCTGTCTGCTGCTCACAGTCTTTTTTGGCGGCACTTCCTTGTCGATATAAAGTCTCTGAGATCCTCTGTGTTCTTCAGTCGCTAGTGATGAGCTGCGGTGATGATGGAGCTCATGCTGCTGCTCCTCCACACCTTGGCTTACTTCACACCCACAGGCTCAGCAGGTAAGTTATAGACCTCTTTAAATTCCTGACATAAAATAATTCTGTTTATTAATGAAATTAAATAGTATTCTAAACAAACAGCAGCGCTTTAATCAAATTAACCCAGAATTTTCACTAGGAAGATTACTGTAAAAAAACTCTATGACATATTTCTAGAAATAAGTCATAGAGCTATAAGTTATTTCTAGAAAGCCGAAACCTTTAAAAGGTTTTTATTTTCACCCAATGATAATCATATGCTGTTTAAATTCAAAGAATGTCTTAGAATAGTTTTCTAAATATGTTCTTTGAATCATTTTCAATTACTGCAATTTTATGTCTTCTTGCAAAGCGGGAGTTTAGATGCATTAAGTTATGTTTATTTAGTTTGTTTTTAAGATTTATAATTTGGACATTTTCCAGAAAAAGATTTTCTGTCACATCCCTGGTTAGATTTAGCAATATAT
>NW_015150773.1:781366-783203 GCF_000732505.1 Cyprinodon variegatus
CATCCATCCATCCATCCATCCATCCATCCATCCATCCATCCATCCATCCATCCATCCATCCATCCATCCATCCATCCATCCGTTTCTGGTATATGGAGCCTTTAGCATGAGCTCCAGGAGAGAACCAGCAGATATGTGGTAAGAACATGTAGGATGACCTCATTAATGATCTTTGTTTAATGTCATGCAAACTTTTCCAGTTTACGTGGAGATGGATTCAATTATTTGATTTGTGGAGTTTGAAAATTGCTTTTCTTCCCGATGATGATGTGAAATGCTGTCGCTCATTAACCCTGTTTTCTAGATCCAAAAGGAAGGATTATCCTACGAAGTGGAGGAGAATCACCATGTGAAGGACATGTAGAGGCTTATTATGAGGATAAAAAGACCTATGTTGGAGATAAATACTGGAACGCTAGTGCAGAAGAAGTGGTGTGCCGTAGCACTCATTGTGGAAAACCGATAAGTTCCACAGATGTTTATAGACCTCTCAAAAGCAGAGTCGTGCTCAATGAACTGAAATGTCAGGGGAATGAAGCGAGTCTTTGGGACTGTCCCGGCTGGCCAGGTAGTGATGGCTTCAGTTTTTACAAGAAGCCCACAGTTAAAAAGATCAGTTGTTCAGGTAAGTCTTAAGTCTTAATTAAACAAAACAGCAGAAAGTCAATAAGTTTTTAAAAACCTTAACTTTACCTAACCCATTATTTGGTCTCTTAGATAAGATTGAGATCAAAAAACTACTGTTCCAATGCGAGGGAACGGTCCGGTACTCTGTTAACTCCAAAGATCATGGTTACATCTGCGAAGAGGAGTTTGGTAAGAGCTCCCCTGATCCTCACATAAATTCCAAAGCTGCTTCAAAGATGGTGTCATTCCACCTGGATGAACCACATATCTGATTGTTTTAGATCTAGGGGCCACTGTGACCCAATAGCCAACTGATATCTCTGTTTGACTCAGCGTATTGAAATTCAATTCAATTCAATTCAGTTTATTTATATAGCGCCAAATTCACAACACATGTCATCATGTCATTGAAACTGAACTCTTGTAATGTATTGTCTTTTATAGGAAAAATGGAGGCCGATATTTTGTGTAAACACATTGACTGTGGGGAGTGGGGAAAAATTCTACGGCCTGAAGAAATCCTTGAAACATCGAAAATGAAGTCGATAAACTGCGAAGGTATTGAAGATGTGACTCATCCTTGGCAGTGCGTAAAATCAGCACCCAAATCCTGCAAACGCGCTGCTAGGATCACATGTAAAGGTACCAATCAACACGTAGCACAGATTCAACTGTTATAATATGCTAACTGCAGAAAGTGATGAATCCACTTTGATGAAAACAGATCATAAAAGGATGCAGCTGAGAGGACACAACTCCAATGTTTGTTCTGGTCAACTGGAAAGGGAAAACGAGAATGGAGAGTGGATACCTGTCAACAGCAACAGCAGCAGCAGCAACAACACATCGGAACTGTGTTCCGACATGCACTGTGGTGCAAATGGATACTTCACCCACAGCGACAACGGCCTGCATCTAACCTGCTCAGGTAACTGAGCCCAACTTTAACAGAATCCCTTTCAGCTCTGGTTTCCGGATCTGGTCTTTTATTTGTTTATGTGTGGATTCAGGACTTTGGATCTTCTGTCACAATCTGTCATAAGTGCAATCTGTGTATCACACATTTTTCAATGTGAAACCAGGACAGAAAATACAACAAACTTTTCTTTCACATTTTGTTTCATGAAATAATATAGAAAAAACAGAGTACAGTTTAAAATCAATATTTGGTTATAGTGTTGACAAAACTGATAACAAGCAAATTACAGTA
>NW_015150773.1:784784-787440 GCF_000732505.1 Cyprinodon variegatus
AAACTCTCCTTAGGTGTGTGTGTGTGTGAATGGTTGTTTGTCTCTGTGTTTCCCTGTGATGGACTGGCGACCTGTCCAGGGTGGACCCCGCCTCTTGCCCATAGACAGCTAGAGATTGGCACCCGCCCCCCCTCGCGACCCCTCTTGGGATTAAGCGTGTCAGAAAATGGATGGATGGATGGTTAGACTACTCCTTTTTATTAGTAACACAATCAGTCTGTAATCTGCTTCTCTAGAACATTGGAACCGAAATGATTAGTGTTTCAAGAAAAGCGATGTTGGACCATGTGGAATGCAGTGGGACGGAGTCGTCACTGTGGCACTGTAGAGCTAAGCATCAAAGTGATACACAATGCTCAAACGTCCCTTATGTTATCTGTTCAGGTAAGATCAGTCTTTGAAAGGATTCACCTTTTGGGTGTGATGCTGATGTTTCTCAGCAATGATCCAAATAACTGCTGTTTTCTTAGTCTAGAAAAAGTTAAGTCTTTCAAAAATGTCTTCTCTCCATGACACAGAGAGTGTGAGTGTAAACCTACGGGGTGGTCCTGGACACCTTGCTGGAACACTGGAAGTAGAGTATGAGGGCGAGTGGAAAACAGCTATTCGTTCTCCTACTGACAATTCTGATCTGTCCAATATCGTCTGCGAAAAACTGAGAAAAACTGAGAACGGCACAAAAAGGAGCTCTCAATATGTTGAAAACAGTAATAAGAAATTCCTGGTTTTGGAAAAATGTGACTCAAAAACAGAGATATCTGACTGCATATCAAAAAATAAACAGCAGTCCAACCCCAAGGGCTATGAATCCATCGACATCACCTGTCCGGGTGAGTTTTTCTCCTTTTATCTTTAAATCTATATGATGCTTTTTAACTCTTTTGATTTATTTTGAACTTTTCTTTCCGAGGAAACATGCTAGCTTTATCATTGCTGAATCTAAAAGCATTTATAAACACCCCATTTACAGCACAGATAATCCAGACGGAGCGGCCAGCATGATTGGAGTTGTGTTGTATAAGTTTGTTAGCGGCATGCAATGAACTTGGCGGTCCCGTGATGAACTCTTGATTTAAATATAACAGCCGTATAAACTTTCCTGCAGATAGCTTTGCAGATTCAGTCAGTTTTATTTAAAGACATTTATTCTTTTTTTAAGTGACTTTTTTAAGTGACAGTTGACTGAACCTGTTTGAAGTTGCTCTTTTTCTAATATTGTTTTTCTAACTTCCAAACTTGCATGAATATGGTTTATAAATCCAAACTGTTCTTGACTCATTAAAGGAATGATAATTTAAGAAACATTTCATTCATCTTCCTTAATTCCTTGATCTTTAGTCCTAAAAAAGAGGAGCTTAATAGTTCCTTCTGAAATAGGAGCCCCGACTGACACTTAATGACCCCAACCCCCCTTCTTTTCTTTACAGAGAATAAGGTTCTTTTCCTGCATGGGAATCAGCCATGCTCTGGCACTGTTGGGATCATGTACAAGGAGAAAAAATATTCGCTCTCTTGGTCTAATCAGACCTGGAACATAGATTTAGCAAGCAAGATATGCCAGGAGTTGCACTGTGGGAATGCTTCCAAGATTAGTTCATCCACCAACATCCAATCCGATGGAATAATTAAGCCTGATAACTGTTTATCTAGCAACAAATCTCTCGTTGAATGTGAATTAGAAGAGAACTCTGCCTCCAATCAGACCTTTGCTGCAGTGAAATGTACAGGTAATGTGAAACCACATTTATGAAATATTGAAATAAATTCTTTAATGGTTTATTTTTTTGGCATGACCTACTATCCAACCTTTTGGATGAAGTGATTAGTTCTGATCTAGTTCATTTATGAATCAAGTATTGTGGAAACTTTAACAGAGATTGTCCGTTCTGCATATTTCTGTTTGCTGCAACAGGCACCATCAGCGTGAATCTGACAAACACCTGCTGGGGATATGTCAGCATTACTACGGCAGACAAAAATGGTTTTGTGGCTGAAGATGCTTGGGAGGAAAAAATGTCTGAGAAACTGTGCAAAGAGCTGTCATGTGGTTCTTCCATGCCATCTATAGATGAGAGTCAGACAGAAGAACAGATTGCCTTTAAGAGTTTGCATGATCTGAATAATGTGGGGACTGACAGGAAACTGAACCAGTACAGTTTGGTTTATGCAAACGACTCACCTAGACGTAAACGGGCCTATGTTGTTTGTAAAAGTAAGTGCTTGTTTGACTGTAAGAGTTCTGCTTTTTTAGGATATTTTGTTTGTTAATTAAGCGGAAGCCTTAATTAGAAATGAAATATACAAGAAAATTCTAACTCTTTCCAATGTGATTAATTAAAAAACACAAAGAATCCAAGAACTTTATGTTTATTCAGCCTTATGTTTTCTTAAACGTAATTACACTAAAACCTGGAGATGAAAATTGATTCCACCTTAAATTCAAATCAGTGGACAATTCATAATATCTTTCTTAAGCTTTTTGCAATAATGATAGACAGACAACTAAATAAAATTGGTAGAGAATAGGCTTATTGTATGATAATATAAACCCTTTTTACCCTTTTCAATTTCCTTAGAAAGTAAATTTTATTACAGCCAAATCTATCTTGATGTGTATATATATATATATATATATATATATATATATATATATATA
>NW_015150773.1:787710-792171 GCF_000732505.1 Cyprinodon variegatus
TTTTTTTTAATCTTGAATGCAAAATGTAAATATATTTTGTTTTACAATTTCAAATAATTACTACCCTAAGTTAGTCACTCTGTCAGCTAAAAGCATATTTTACAGTCTCTATACTATCATTTCTTGTTTATTAATCACAATTAATCCGATTAATTGTATATATGTTTAATTTGTATATATATATATATATTAATTATTATTATTATAATTTTTTTTTTGCTGATAGAATTTTTCAGTTTATCAAAGTTAAACAGAACATCTATTTTCTTTGTTGCAGAGAGCATCAAACCAAGATTCAAGCCGTCTCGTGACCACTGTTCTGGGAACGTGGAAGTGTTGTATGAAGGCCTTTGGCTCCCAGTGCATAAAGATGCTCTCAAAGATAAAAATACTCAAAAAACCATCTGTGAGGAGCTAAAGTGTGGGGCAGGTTGGGTACAGACGACTCCCCATTTAGGGCCTTCAAAGGAGACTCATCTCATCAAAGAATTGCAGTGTGATAAATCTAGGAGGTCACTAGCACTGTGTAAAAAAATTGCTGCGGAGAAAGCGGATAAAAACATCATCAAAGCTTCAGACCTTGGAGGCCTTATCTGCTCCAGTTAGTATAATTGTTTGTTTTTTTTTTTTCTAAAAGATTTAAATGTTTAAAATAATGGCTAAAACATCTCTACTCCGTCACTTCATGATGGTCTCTCCAGAGAAAAATGTTTTCTTTACAGGAATAGTTTATATTTCTTTTCTCTTAGAGACAACAGTTCAATTTAAATTTAAAAGCATGTTTAGCTGCACATTTCGTTTCTGAATTTAAGCTGTAAAAAGCAAAGTCTGCAGGTTTTTTTTCCTCACTTCTTGCCCTTAAATAATTGATAGTATGTTGACCTAAGCAAGCTTAGCTAGGATTTACCTGTGTGATAAATAGTTACAACACCTCAAGCCATAAAACCTGCAAAACAGAAAGGCCCTATGGATTATTGTCATAGTGTAACTAGTCTTGGTAGACGTCTTTAACTTGCTGCCAACATGTGACTTTGTATGCTAAAGGTATTCTTATTGGCCATGGTTATGAAGGGAACCGATTCAAAATCTACATTGATTTAAAAATAAGAAATGTAAAACTTTCTGCTTTGTAAGCAAGTAAGTAAGTGAGGTTTATTTAAATAGCACCTTTCTTAAAGAGGCATCACAAAGTGCTGTAAAATATGAGGCATACATTACAAAAGCAGCACCATACAGAATACATATAGGCTGAGTCGCTGTTTTATAGTTTTTGAGATTGGAATGTATCTGATAAAACTTCAAAGTAGTTTTTTTTTAAATAAAACACAAAATAAGGCATTTTATTTTGAATAATACCTCCATTTCTTGTCAAACAGGCATGCAAGCGAACACTCATGTTGACCTACAATTTAGAGAGACCTGTTAACCTATCATTTCTAAACTTTGGGAGAGGACTGGAGTACCCAGAGGGAATTCATGTGTGCATTGGGAGAACCTGCAAATCTAATGCTCAAAGGGCCCAGGCAGGGATTTCAACCAAGGACTTTCCCACCCAGCAATTATTGGTTTATAAAGATGACATAATTTACGTCCAAACAACGTCTACTGTCTTTGCTTTAAAAGTGAAAGTTTAAACGCAGGAATTTTCAGATCATTGAAAACATGCAAAAAACTTGGTTTTAATAATATTTTTGGACTTAATTGGGACAAAAACAGACTAACCAAATTTAACCCAAATTCCTTTAACTATTTCTGGACTAAATCTAGAGTATGACGGACTGACCAGATTTAGTCTAAAGACCGACGTCTAAATGACATCTGGTGTTTGGGAGGTTCTTTCTGTATCTAACATACGGTTATGCGTTTCCTCGGTAAGTTTTCTCAGAATATTGAAGTAAAGCTTTCGTTCTTCCCCTGCTCTTTTTCTCAGATTGGAGTAAGATGGCACTTGAAGTGGAGGACTCCTGTAAAGGAAAAGTGGTTGTTTACTCTGGACAAACTGACCAAGACGAAGAGGCAAAAAGAAGTTTCGTCTCTTTTGAAGGCTGGACACAGAAAGAAGGAGAGATGCTCTGTAAAGATCTGCACTGCGGCCCATATATAAATATAAAACCCATTAAAGATGCTGAGATTAATTCTTTATGGAATAAAAAGTTTAGTTGTTCTGGAAGAGAGAAAAGCATTTGGGAATGTAAGACCGAACCAAACAATAACACAAAGACAGAAAAAGTCATCCTTGAATGTAAAGGTAAGATTTTAACTTGTTGAAGTCGGAAAACTTCATCTAAAAAAGAAGCTTAATACCAGTGAAATTAAAAAATGGGACAATTAGACTATAGTTACAGTTTACAGTTTATTAAGCAACCATCAACGCCACAGTCTTTTCCAAACAAAGTTGAAAAACAATCCAGTTGACTTTGTTTCCAAGTTTGAAGATGTTTTGCCTCCAATCCAGGAAGCTTTTTCATTTCAAAATGTCAGAAATAGCATTGAGTTCAAGGCTTTATACAGAAGCTCGACAAAGGCTTGTTTTTGTTTAGAAAACATGCAAATTGAAACGGACAAACAGGTCCGCCCCTTTGGAATGGCGGTAGTTTAGCTTCTTTTGTTAGCCTGCAATGCCCCATACCTGTCTATGTCTCTATAGGGGGGGGTCATTAAAATTGACCTGGCTGGGGTTGCAACGAAACGTCTTCAAACTTGAAAATGAAGTCCAGAGAATTGCTTTTTAACTTTTTTGGAATGACTAGGACCTGGATGGCTGAGAATCTTCACCAGCGTCATACTTTTAGGGCAAAGTGAAAGCAGCATTACCTTTAATAAGATCGGAGTTCATGTTTTTGTCATGGGTCAGTAGATTGACACTGATGCAGCGGCTACAAATTCACAGCTGTAAGCACAAAAAAAGTGACGGAGATTTCACATCAAGACAAAAAGCTAATGGTAGAACCTAACAGGAAGTGTCTGAAGCAGCTCAGTGGTAATATATAAAACCTTCCTCCCTGACCACTGATCTTTGAATCAATCTGACTGGATGATCTGGTTGAATTGTCTCCGTAAAATGCCTGGAGATGATGCGTTGTGAAATGGGACTATAGACCTAAACTGAATTGAATAGAAATGACTCTTCAACATGCATTATGTGATTAATTGAAGGAAACTAACCTTTGATTTCTCCTCCTTCTTCCTCTACAATAGGTGAACCTAAAGTTGCCCTGTCTAATGGCTGCAGTGGAGAGCTGACAATAGATGACAAGCGAGTGTGTATGAGTCAGTGGACGGAGGAAGACTCTCATAGAGTTTGCCAAGAACTGAACTGTGGCAACAGAATTTACAATGAGACTCTAAAAAGCAAGGAGAAGTCCTTCCATGTTCACTGTGATGAGCACCATTACCGCATTGGTCAGTGTCAGAGGGTAGAAGCGCCTTGCGACGCGGGTACGGTGTTTCTTACCTGTGCAGGTGAGTGTCTGTTCATCCCATTTCATCTCATTCCACCATGCCCATATGTTTCTGTTCGCATAGGAGACTATTTCTAAAAATAAAAAAACACATACAATGTTCTTAATACGAAGCTTTATTTTCTTGTTACCTTTTGTATCTCTGCTTCTTCCTGCATGACTGTATGTCTCCTCGAACCCCAGTCGGCCTCAGCAGATGGCCGCTCACTCTGAGCCTGGTTCTGCTGGAGGTTTCTTCCTGTTAAAAGTTAAAAGTTTTTCCTCTCTACTGTCGCTACAAGCATGTTTATTGTGAGGGATTGCTGAAGAGTCAATGAGTCGATGCAATCAACTGGTTTTCCTTAGATAGAAAACTTTGAATTAGTTTGACTGGATGATCTGGTTGACTTGTAAAGTGCCTTCAGATGACATGGATTAAATTTAATTGCTAATCAAAACAGAAATCAGAATAAAAATGGTTCATGTTGCAACATTAGAATTAGTTATTTGATTTCCATTTATTTATCAATCAGTTCAGATGTCTCCTAGTGTAGGCAACTGATAATACATGTTTAATATGTTCAGATTTTCAATTCAATTTATTTCTATAGCGCCAACACAAGTCATCTCAAGGCACTTTACAGTTCACCAGATCATGCAGTCAAATTGATTCAATCAACACTAACATAATAAATCTAAAAGCTGTCATAAGTTTGCAGCATTTAATCCGCCTAACGACAAGTGTGTGATCCTTTCACCCAGTGTTTTGAATTTTGACTAGTCTTTTTTAGAATTAAATTCATCCTTCCATGTTTATCTTTAGTTTATCTCAGATGAAAGCTGAAAAACAAAATTAACTGATTTTCAGCATTCGGGAAAACAGTGGAAGATTTTGCAGCCCTTTAAAGCTGTTTATGTTTTCATCCATCCATTTTCTGTCATACTTAAAGATACACTATGCAACCGGTGTTGATTTTCCAGCGAGGCTCCCCCCAGAGGGCGAAAGTAAAAGTACACTGTC
>NW_015150773.1:792787-795642 GCF_000732505.1 Cyprinodon variegatus
ATTCTCACATCTAAGGACGATTTAGAAAAGTCAGTTAACCTAACAGTCATGTTTTTGGACTGTGGGAGGAAGCCGGAGTACCCACAGAGAGCACACGTATGCACAGGGAGAACATGCACACTCCACGCAGAAAGACCGCAGGCCGGGACTGGAACCCGGAACCTTCTTACTGCAAGGCAATAGTGCTACCCACAGCCCCCAATCCCGACTCCGTCTGAAGAAAATAAAAACCCAGAGCCTGACGCTGTTTTCACTGGCAGGGTTTTCTGTTTGGACGAGAAACGTTTTGGACCTACTGTAAGAAACGAAAAACAAAATTTCAGTTTGGATAATTTCTTCTCCAACGTGGTTATGTTAGGTTCATGGTGAATAAAGAATATTCTTGGGAGGATGAAGATTCTTTTTGTTTTGTTTTTTTTTGTTCTTTGCAGGTCAGCAGACACTAAGACTCAAAAGGCTGGCACTTTTTACAGCGTTGAGTACCGTATAGACACCCGTGGCTGCTTGACAGGCTTTTAAAAAAGACGTGAAAACGTATTCACCAGCTGGCAAATAAATTTAGAAATGATTGTTATGATTTCATTTAATTTAAAAAATAATCTCCATGTCCAGAGCTCAACAATTTCTAAATCCAGTTTATCTGATAATTTTCTTTGTTTTTTACAGGTGGTGTTCGTTTCTGGGCATCAGACGGGTGCGGTGGTGTTCTCTCGGTCAATTATAAAGGAGAACCAGAGAATTTGTGCCAAGACGGCATTTCTGAAACGATAAAGGAGGAACTGTGTAAAGAATTAGTCTGTAACAACAAAACCCAACCTATAAAGGTAAATCCTAAAAATAAAAGTCACTATTAAGACAGATGTTCCAGTTTTGCTCTTTTTAGATACGATTGATTTTAATTAAATTCCAGAATTTTACATGAAACCTGAGAAAACAACATGCCGTCCTTTAAAGTGTTTTAAAAATCATCTATTTTAAAAGTTTTATCTTTCATTTTTCAGAACAAAAAAGTAGAAACCAGTCTTGTCTGCCCGAACAATCGTCTAAAAAATCTTCGTTACTGTATAAATGACACCTGTTCAAGTGGGAAATCAGCGAATATCCAATGTGTTGGTAAATTAAGCACACCAAAATATACATTTTTTAAAAGAAGGGAGTTTAAAATTTTATTTCAACAATCAAATTTAGTCTTAGCTATGATGCAGAAGTAAAGAAAAGGAAATCAACCTGCTGCATGTCTGCTTTGATTTCAGGATACACGACGCCCCCGCCTTCTTCCCCGCCTACTGCTCCACCAGATCCTATTCCGATTGTTGTCGGTGTGCTGCTCTGTCTTATTCTGGTGGTATTGATTGTGATATTTGTGCGATACCGTATTAACAGAAGAAAAATGAAAGCCATGATGCCACGTAAGTTTTCCTTCCACTTTAGTTGCTTATTCAAGTAGACTGTGGTTCTATTTCAAAATGTTTCTGGCTTGTTTAATATGTTTTTAAGCAGCGGATATGGAAGAAGCGGACTGGGATAGTGGAGAATATGAGGATGTTGACAAATCAGACGAAGTAGACAGTTTTAGACGTGGCCGTAAGTAAAAAAAAAAAAGACTAACCAGCTAATTTTCAGTTTTACACAGTTTTGAAAAACAATCCTCGATGGTTCATGAATGTCTGTTTGAATCAGAATCAGAAAAATGTTTCACAGGTGCGAGGAATTGGGTTTGGTGATTAGGTGCTACACTAGCAGCCATTCAAAATGGCCCTTCCCAGTGAAATGTCAGCCGAATGGCAGCCTACTTCCAGCCGCTGGAGTGACCCCCTCCTTCTCCTGGGCATGAAGATTCTTTTACTCTGACTCTAACCTTTCAGTGAATTACAGGGTCTGACCATGAGAAGGCGCTTCTCTTTAGTTCTTAATGCTCACTAATGACAGAAAGAATATTCTAGTACAAAGACTAACATTTAAAGGGGTGATAGAATGATTCTATAAGGTATCTGGTCCTTAAGGTCTCTGAATAGGGTGTGTAACATTGGTTGGGCTCAAAATGGCATATTAGCTGTTCTATGAGCCCTAAAGCAAGCCTGGTTAAAAGCCCTAGAATGAAACGACAGGTTTCTTCCTTTTATGGTATAATCATGAATATTTAGATGAGCTGTGCTCTGATTGGTTGGTTTACAACGAGGGAAGCTGCTGAGCAAAGACGCATCATAGCAACAAGCACTCACTCACTGAAACATCGAAATTGTTGCTATGGTAGGGTGACCAGATGTGCCCTTTTTCGCGGACATGTCCTACTTTTCATACCTAAAACAATTTCCGGGGGGAATTTCAAAATCTTCCGGGATTTTGGTCGACTACAGTGCAGCACCTAGTCGAAACACACCGGGCATTTAAACCGAGCCGTGAGCTCCGGGGCTGGCCCGGGAACCACGGCGGACGGGGGCAGGGAGCCAGCGGGGGACGGAGCGACCGACCCCGACCCGGTGACGGTAGCCTGGACACAGGCGGCTCCCTGATTACACCCGCCTGTCTTACCGGCCCCCCTCCTCCGGCTGAGGACGGGTGGCTCTCTGCTGAGGTCCGGTCCAGTCAGCGGCCCAGCAGTCGACACTTCATACCTCCTTCCTTGGGCCAATTTCTGGGCGTGACAAAAGTACAGGCCAGAACCAAATAAGGCAACATCCCAGAGTTTACGTCATCTTTGGGCTTCGTTTGGATTCGCTCGTTATATGGTGGAAGTTTAGAATTGTGAGATTTGCAGAGAAAGGAGGAGTCAATGGGGTTTGAACTTCTCTGTACGTCCATTTCGCCCACTGAACTATCGTTAGTTATCTAGGACAATGGAAACTCAGTTTCGC
>NW_015150773.1:800321-801924 GCF_000732505.1 Cyprinodon variegatus
TTGGTCTTGTGTAGTGTTTGGTGAATTTACATTATATTTGTACTTTGTTGATGGTAGCCAACTCTAATCATAGGGAAGTAGAAGTGCTAAAAGTGTTTTAGGTTTATCATAGCAGAGTGTAACTCGTGCAAACAGAGTATAGTAATGTGAAACGTGTGTGTTTCATATGGTAACAAAGTGTGGTTTTTAAACAGAAGTGTATAGTTTTTACAAGAGTGTTTCATTATGCAAAGGATCTGTAGTGTTTTGCTAACTGGGTGTGTGGTTGTGCTAATTGTGTGTAGTGTTTTGAAAACACGGGCCCTGTTTTGAAAATCGTGCTTAAGCAATCCAAAAAAACTGTAAGTCTGACATGTACTCTGTGTTACCTGAAGATATGAATGTGGGCTTTCTGTATGGGGTTTCTGTACGGTAAGTATCTCTAAAAAAAACCATTTATTTATTTATTTATTTATTTATTGTCTTCGTTCTTATCAGGTTCAGCTTTGTTTTGATTTGAATGCTAAATTTCTCCCTGTGTTTGGAAATAGGAGAGCAGTCGTACACTTTCATGGTCTGGATGAGTAACACCATCGCCGGGTAATGACAGATCCGCAGGAGCCTGATATGTTTAGTCAGGACTAAGCCAAGAGCCTCTGGGAGCACAGATGTCGTGATACATCCAGAGGGACTCATTTGTAACCAGGAGCCCCTTGTATGATATGTAAACATCACACCAAGCTTTTGCAACGCAGGCTTTGCTACAGATGCAGGATTAACTCTGCTTTGTATCTAAAGCTTAAATAGATACAGTGGAGACATTCCTACCTCTCAAGTGACACTGTTTTTCATTTGTCATGTGTTGTAATCATACTGCAATGGGTACAAAAAAAAAGAGAAGCAACGGAAAGGTCAGGAACTTTTGGATGCTGTAGTTGAATACAAGGACGTAGGTTTGATTTCAGCTTTGATAGGGACACTATTGGTCTTCAGTTTCATTGGTCTGATGTCATTGCAAAAATATACATGCTTGTTTTTTTTATGCTTAATGTGAGCATCAGGGCTCATTTTGTTTAAAGAGAACAGCAGCATTTCTGCTACATTAATACAAATCTGATAAGCACTAAACACACTAGATGCTGTTTATCAATTTTTAAAGCATCACTGGCTCCAATGAATGTGGAATTAGGACTTTTTTCCACTTTGAAAAGGTTTGCACTTAAACTTACCAGCGACTAAGACAGAAGGTAAATACGTTCCTATTTAACCAAATTTAGTCTAAATGTGTCTGTTATATTTGGATTTTTTTTCTTTTGAAGATATAGAATTGTGCAGAGGTAAACCCCACTCTGTTATTTTTTTTATCTAATATGCTCTCTCTGTATCACGCCAAATAATACATTAAAGGGACGCAAATAAATGTTTTGTATTTACATGAGCACTGGAACTATAAGAGGAAATGACACGGAGCATTTAAAATATTAACTTCACTATACAAGTTGGACATCTGGGCTGTAGTTACTCTGTGTCGCCTATTTCATTTATTTTATCTTGGGCTGAAACAATTAATCATATTAATAGATTATTTAAATAATCGTCAACTAATTTAGGGCGACAGTGGCGT
>NW_015150773.1:803145-804591 GCF_000732505.1 Cyprinodon variegatus
CTGAGTAGGTAAATGAGATTTTACCAATGGAATGAGTATTTTTACACCTAACATAAGATAATTAGATAAAAAGGAATTGAAATAAGAGAATTTAATAGTATTTTCTTATTCTAAATGTAAATTGTCTTGTTCCATTGGCAAAATGTCTCTTTGATCTCCTCAATCCAAAAACAAATGCACTTATTTTAAGATAAAAATGACTTGTCTAGGTTTCCATTTTTCCAGTGTAGAAGTAGAAGTCAATTAAATAGAACTATTTTTATGTGGAAAACTTAAAATGTTTATCATCCTTCTCATCTTGTTATGTTCTATAAAAGAAATAACAGCTGTTTTCATTTTTGATGGCAGTTCAGGTATAAATAATACCTGAACTGCCATCAAAAATGAAAACATTAATAGCAAAGAAATATTGGTGAAAGAGAATCAGAAATGTTGATAGTTTACAGTCTTTGTTCATTTTAACAGCAGTTTTCAGAACTCCTGTCTGACTCAGAATATTTAGTTTTATTAAAGAAACCCTAACGTCGGTTACTTACATTTCTCAAGTTAAAACCCTCTCCTGCATCTTTACAGAACTACAATCAGAAGCTTTTGCCTGTTTTAGCGTAGATAATATTTCTTTTCTTAATTGTACTACTTTCGTAGCCTATTGATAACTGCCGTATTCTAACATCCATTTTTTTTATTATTTCACGCTCCAAGCACGCATGTGTGCAAACATACGGACTACAAAACAAACAATCAGAAAGAGAGAAAGCAGAACTTAAGGCAGAAAAATCAGAGAGTGGAGTTAAACAGCGCAGCAGATTTAAAAGCGCTGCTACATGAAAGAGCAGGCAGCTGCAGCTACCAGGCAGAGGAGCTGGGAGAGGAAAAGAAGCCACTGCTCTAACAACTACTGCTGTAAATTATAAACATGTTGTTCACATCGAATTATTGGGAGGGACAAATAGGTCAGTCCAAAATTTTGGTAGGGATATGTCCCTATGGTCCCTATGCAAACCTACACCCATGGATGAATATGCAGAAAACAGAGCCAGCTTAAGGTATCAGTAATGCCAAATCAGCACAGGAAGGAATCTGTACTGGATTAGGAGAATCTGAGTGGAGGGCCAAAAGATTAGGGGGATGGAAAGAGAACCTGAAGCTCATCTCCAAAGATACTGTAAGGCTGTCTCTGCAGTTTTAAGTTTTCCACAGCAGAATATTCCAGTAATCACTAATATGGAGGCCAGTGACTAATTAATGTGGGCTATAGAAGTTGCTCAAAAAAGCAAGTGCAGGAAAAGGAAAAATAAAGTAAATAACAACTAAATATTGGTAATCAAAAATCACATGACTTTGCTGGGAGAGTTTTTTAAATTTCATTCAGTTTGAGGTTTTATTTTATTTTCTATTCAACCTGTATTTAACCAGGAAGTCCCTTGAGATTGAAATCTCTTTTTC
>NW_015150773.1:805002-817657 GCF_000732505.1 Cyprinodon variegatus
GTGATGGCCAGCCTACCAGTTCACACAGCGTACAATGATGAGTACGGGAATAGGAGTTAGTTAAGAAGTGCAGAGTACTATGGTACACATGGTTTTAGGGTCCCAATTTCTCCCACTCGGAAGAAAGTTCATGCCACAAACTAAAAACTGACAGCAAAAATTATAACTATCCAGTTTAATTAATTTTTCCTCCTTCACAAACTTCCCAAAAGACAAAGGTGAACATTTAGTTCACACAAGAAATGAAGAAAAGACCAGATTCTGTTAAATAAGACCCAGACTTAGATTCAACTTTATTTGTCCCTTAGGAATACTCGTTCAGGAAAATTCTGGTTCCAGTAGCTTATATAGAGTTCAAAGAGTTAAGGCAAGATGCCATTAAAGATTACGATACAACAAACAATATAAAAAGAGTGTATATAGTAAAAAAAAACAAAACACATAAAAGAACAAGAAGGTTGGAATGTCCTGGAATGTGTTTCCCTTAGATATAAAAATATCTACTGTAGACAGTAGTAATCAATTTACACACATTTTTGAATTGGTGGGAGCAGAAGGGACTATTGAAAAAGTGGCCTCACACCAGACAGGGTGTGTGGCGACATGCTTCATCATTCTAGTCGGTTCTTATGCAGACAACAGTGAGATCCAAACCATTGTGAGCGCTCCAAGCATGCAAGTTGTCTTCTATTGGTGGTTACGGACAGTCTGAGTTGTGATGCGTCTGTTGTGCAGACCCATAGTCTCATCAGCTGTGTGTGGCAGCCGATCAGATGGACGAGACGGATGTGGCGACCCTGTTATGGAGTGGTCACATGTGGCGGATGAGGTCGGTTTGCAGCAGTGCCAGTCGGTTGGAAGCAAACTCTTAAATGGCTGATGGTCCGATAAAAGACACTGAGCCGCCAAGCCGACAATCAAGATAAATCTTATTTTTGTACAAAAAATATCAGCAAATGCTCATTTACAGACGTTAACTCCTAATAGCAGCAAAGTTTGATATGGGGCATTGATATTTTTGTTCGGTGTACTTGGCTTAAATGAAAAAAGCAACAAATAATAATAAAAAAAAACATTCACAGAGTTACCACACAGTTTATCTGTGTGCAGCTGCCAGTCTTAGCACGTAACCATCCACCCATGCAGTGTTTAGATATAAGGTGCAATAACAGCAGACTCAGACTGAAGCACACAGACTTATCTTTTATTTGGTGGGGGAAGGAAATAATGTGATGATAAGGTTTCATTTCTGAATAATGTCATTACTTTAAATAATTTTCAAGATGAGGGACTAAAACTACAATATATCTGGGCAGGCAGTACTGCTGATAGGTACACGTCATTTTCATTTTTTAACCAAGGCTGTCTGTTGTGTGAATGCCAGCCAGCATAATATGTAAATCCACTGTCCACAGTAGCTTTGCAGATGGATGTTTATTGGCTGTGTAAGTGTTTGCATGACAGGACTGTATGTCAGGGGTCAGCTGAAAGATGACCCTGGTTAATGTAAGGCCCATGCAGCAGGTTCAGGCCTTTTGCCAAAGTTGGCCCCTAGCTTTGATAATGGTCTGCAGTGTGGTGCCAGTGATCTGCGACAAGAACGTCCACCAGGAGAACGTCAGCTGTGAAAAGTGTCAGGAGATAATTCTGTGACAAGCTGCTCAATGAGCTCAGTGAAGTAGGTGAAAGGGTTTCATTTAACTTGTGAGGCCTTTGGTAATGACTCCAGCTGAAGGTTAAACACGTGTGACAAGATCTCTAACATAAAACCAGATATTGAGATGTGATTTTAGTGTGAACAACAATTAGAAATTCTAATCATTAATTTGGAGGCTTTTATCACATCCATCCCTACAGAAGTTTATGAAGTCGCTGATTGTATAAGTGATACATCTGCCTGAAGTTACTACAATGAAGAGACAGTCCAGATATGTAATCCTTACAAATAACTTTGTTTTTATCCAGCCTAGAGTTTGAAAATCCTCCGTTTTGTAAAAGTCTGCTATTTTTCCCCAACTATCTGTCCTCGCTATCTGTTTTCAGTAGAGGAGTGCTGTGAAGCAGAAGTGTTCAAATATGTAGTTAGTTTAGCTGACACACAATGATGCCCCTCTAAAACTGGTACTGATTATCATTCCACGCAAATGTTTGATTGTGTGTCAGTGTGTTATTTCAACATGCCAATTAAGAAAGCTTCGATAAATAATTAAATTCAATTCAGTTTATTTATAAAGCGCCAATCTACAACACGTTATCTCAAGGAAATTTACAGAGACAATTCATCCAGATCATACAGTCGTTATGTCTAAGGAAAACCAGCTGATTGCATCGACTCATTGACTCCAAGGCAACCCCTCACACTAAGCATGCTTGTAGCTACAGTGGAGAGGAAAAACTCCCTTTTAACAGGAAGAAACCTCCAGCAGAACCCGTGTGAGCGTCCATCTGATGAGACAGACTGGGGTTCAAGGAGACAGGAGCAGAGATAGAAAAAGAAGCATAGATACAAAAGGCAACTGTCAACCAGCTCCACAGGCGGCCCCGTCCAGGAAACACACAGCCAGGCAGACGAGCTCCGAGCCAGCTCCCATGTCAGAGGATGAAGAGAGCACATCCAGTTAGTCACAGTCAGAGAAACAGGACTACACTGGAAAACAGGCCAAGCTCCAACATCTAGAAACAAAGGTGTTGATGGCAGCAGCACAGCTGATATTTCTCTCCAGGATGGAGTCACAGCCAAACAGGAACAGACCAGATGAAGCTACTATGAGAAAAAGCAGAGAGAGCAGAACATTAGAGATTGAACCAACAGATTCTGCAGAGTGGGAGAATAGAGATAGATTGAAGCAGAATGATGAAATATTATGAAATGTTTTTAGATCAAGGAAACAATGAATGTGCCATGAGAGAAAGCTCACTGTGAAGGGTTATCCAATCCATCTAGAACAGAGATATATAGAATGTCTTAAAAGGGTGATAGAATTATTCTATAGGGTATCTGGTGTTGGTCTCTGAATAGGATATATAACATTGGTTGGGCTGAAAAAGGCATATTTGCTGTTCTAATGCAAGCCTGGTTAAAAGCCCTAGTGCTATTTTATGGTATGATCATGAATATTTAGATGAACTGTGCTCTGATTGGTTGGTTTACAACAAGCAAAGCTGCTGAGCAAAGATGCATCATAGCAACAAGCACTCACTCTCTGAAACATCAGATTGTTGCTATGGTAGGCTGACCAGACGTCCTCTTTTTCCATGTCATGACATGTCCTGCTTTTCATTTCACCCACTGAACTATCGTTATTCATCTATGACAATGTACATTTGGTTTTGCATTCTAGGACCCATTTAATTTGAGGAAATATAGAATTATCAAGATGAAAAATTATTGTAATCCATGTAAAATGATGTATAATCTCGTTTCATTCCCAAATCTCTGTTATGTACATACAGTAATGAACAGGATGACTGTATATCCTGACACACCATTCTTAAGGATACAAAAAAGAAAACATGGAGAGCAAATTGTTACTCCACAGGTTCAGAAATAAAACTTCAAAATGTCTGCTCAATGCTCAAGAAAATTGATGCAAAAAGAAATGTGTTTATTCCAGCTTTGATTAGACGTCAGGAGATAATAGTAAAAAATAAAGATACGGCAGACGTGATGGGAGAAACATTGGCAGCAGTGGGGAGCGCCTTAAAGAAGTTTCATACACTCAAAAAATATACAAATATGGAAAATAACGTCACAGATCAACAGTAGATATGAATATTACTATGAAAGAAGTTAAAACGGCACTGAAAGGCACAGTTTACTAAGGATCAGTCATGTTATGCTATGTTTTGACAGCTACTTGAAGTAACGTTAAAATTAATATTAAAGTTATTTAATAAAATATGGGACGAAGGTATAATTCCAAGTAGCTGGAAGACGGCAATAATATAACCATGTAAGAAGCCCTGAAAAGATCCTACTAGCCCAAAAAATTAGAGGCCTATAGCCTTAAAATCGCATTTAAGCAAATATATGGGGAAATAATGACAGATTAGGGGATATTCATGAATATAAAAGTTAAATTAATGTCTATCAAAGTTGCTTTAGAACAGGTCAATCAACAATGCCCCTCAAACAGGGAATTTGCTTTTAGAGGGGGAATGTTGGCCTGTCGGTTAGAGCAGTGCACTTGGGCTCTGAGAAGGTTGCAAGTACCCAGTTTGAATCCCACAGACTGCCACTCTGGGTTCCTGAGCAAGACCCTTAATCCCCGATTGCTCCCTGGGCGCCGAACAATGGCAGCCCACTGCTACCCAAGGGGATGGGTTAAATGCTGAGGTAAATGTATCTAATGTGAAATCAATAAAATTCAATAAAAAAAAAGTAATAAAAAAAAAAAAAGGACACAATCTTAAGAGTAAGTGATGATATAGAAAAAAAAACTTTAAAAATGAAGGAAGTAATGATTATAGTATTCTTTCAAATTTATAAAGCAAATGATTTATTATAGAGGGAAGGCGTGCTCATAAAACTATGTCATGTAATTCCATGGTTATAGCCTGAAATACATGTAGACATGAGACTTATTAAAATGGAAAATACTTGTAATCTAAAAGAAGTAGTGGGACAAGCAGATGTACACCAAAGAAACTCATATTTTAATTACTTTCAAAATTATTCATATATTTCTAAGAATATCAAAGGATATGTGGGAATAGGAATATACTGTTTAAATACCAGAATTCAAAATATACACTTTGAGAACCGATTCTAAAGCTGCATTACAGTACTTTTAGATTATGCAGGAGTTAAAGGCAATAAAACTAAAGACAAATTAGCTAAAATGGGGTAATTACAGTAACTATTCCGTTTGGAAAAGGGGAAGAAAATCAGCAGTAAAGAGTAAAGAAACGGCAATAAGGAAAGATTGGTGGGATGGTGATCAGAAAGGAAGCTGTTTGTGTAACATACAAAAATCTCTATTTGTTAAAAATATTAATGAGAAAAATAGAAGATAAGAAATAATAATGACCATAATAATATAGGAATGGAGTCTTAAAGTATTGTTGAGAACGAAAGGAAACATGAAGGACCTTTATTCTCTAAGGAAAACATTTATTTATCTTCATAATACTAAATTAAAACATTGAATTTAGGTGATGTTAGTCCATGTTACACACATTCATGTACAGTCACTGGTGGTATGAATCTTAAAGTTGCTTGCGACCTACCATAACAGAAAAGAAGAACAAGGAAGAACATCAGAATGTTGAACTAATCACTCTGCGTGTGTTCCCAGATGTTTGTTACTCTTCCTGTTCCTACCATTCAACCCTGTTGAGAACTCAGCAGCTTCTGACTAAAACCACCTGGGCAACTGCCAGCCATGTCTAACCTCCAGGGCTGCTGTAGGCCTTAGACTCAGACAAATTTAGTCATGGTACAAAAGGCATTGATATAGAAAGGTTCAGTACAATGGAAAATAAATAAATATGGTGCAAAATGCAGTAGAAAATTGAATTATGTTCTAATAAAAGGTAGGTGCACTGGCAACAATGTGTTGCAAATCTTATGCAGAGTTTAGATTAGAGTTTCAGCAGTTCAGCGGTCTGATGGCAGCGGGGAAAAAGCTGTTGAAGACCCTGCTTGACCTGCATGGATGCTGCAAAGCCTCTTCCCAGAGGGCAGCAGGGAGAACAGTCAATGGTGGGGGGTGTGGGGGGTCATTGATGATGTCACAGACTCGGGACATTCAGAGCTGGGATGAAATGTCTTTAATAGAGGGAAGAGGAGCCCCCATGATCCTATCTGCTGTTTTCTTACCACTCTGCTCATGTTCTTACAGTCTGAGGCGCTGCAGCCTCCACACCCAACTAAAATAATAATCGTTTTGTATCGATGCATCGATTAAACAGCCGACGATCTGATGCATCGATACGTCCGCAAGAGTATTATTTCATGTTTTTTTTTTTCCTCCGGTCTATTTTTATCCATTTGCTCCTGGGCGTAATTCTCCTCCTGTGCTGCGGTGGCGCTAAACCTATTTTGCCCTCCTACCTCGCTTCCTGGTTATACTCTTACAGCAGTGTGTTGCAGTGAGCTTGACACAGACATTTTTAATTTATGCTCAGTATTGAAGCGTGGTCTGTGCTACACGCTGTGGGTCTAGATACGGCCGAGGCGGTGAGGAAGTGGGGGCGAGTTTAGTCAGACGACGGAGGGACATGAGGGCCAAAAAGAGCGGAGATCCAGGTGGAAAAAGGGTCCCAGCGTTCTCGCGCACCTCGCTCTTCTAGCGGGTCAAACTTCACGAGTTGTTTTCCACAATTTCAGTCATGAAAACAAAACAAGCCGGCCTCCTAGTTCTACTTCTGTTATTTGCTGTTTTTTCTCAAAAAAACAACCTTCTACCTTCTGTAGAAGGTTGTGAGGATGGGCGTTATCTCCAATGAGGCCCACCACTGCATTATCATCTGCCAACTTCATAATGTGAAGTTGTTGAACCTGGGGACGTAGTCATGTGTCATCAGAGTGAACAGCAGGGAGCTCAGGACATAGCCTTGAGGGGAGCCTTACGGTGATGACATCAGAGGTGTTCTGTCTGACCCGGACTACTGAGGTCTGTTGGTGAGGAAGTCAAGCAGCCAGTTTCAAAGGGGAGTGTTGTAGCCAAGATGTTCAAGTCTTCCTGTCAGATGCTGTGGGAGGATGATGTTGAAAGCTGAATTGAAGACCAGGAACAGCATCCACACATGGTCGTTTTTCTCCTCCAGGTGTGCTAGGCTCAGGTGAAGAGCAGAGGAGATGGCATCCTCAGTGGAGCGGTTCAGTCGGTAGGCTGGCAGTCGGCAGGCCACACCTGTCCATTAGGGCTGCCACAGGCTGCATCTGACTTTCAGGGCTGTTTTTTCTACCCACGACTTATCCTCTCTCCCCACTGAATTCTGGCCTGGTGCTGTCAGCTACTCCAGTTTAGTCTGTCCTTGGATGAACTGTCGGACTAAGTCCTGCTTTTCTCCAGGACCTACCTGCACCTACCTGTAGAGGTCCATCCAGTCTCCTCAAAAGATGTCATGAATCAACCTTTGTTGAGTATTGAGCCTGACAACTAATTTAATTCACCTGCCTAGTTCCCAGTTCTCATTACTGTTCATCTGATCCACCTGATTCAGCCTCTATTTAACCAGCTTTCAACTAGTCATCAGTGCCTGATTATTCAAGCCTTTAGTGAGAGTTCTCAAGGGTACCTAATTGTTTCTGATTGCCTGATCCTGACCCATTCTGCCTCTGGACCCATGAGCCTTCCAGTCCTCGTTCTGATCTGTTTGCCTGACCTCTCCTGGGATTCCTGCTGGATTTCTGCCTGTGTACCGTACCTCTTCGGAATTCTGATCTGCTGGCTCTGAGCCCGTTCTCTGGGAACGTCTGGGACTCTCTGGCCAGCGCCCGCCATCTTGTTGGCAGCTGACAGGCTGTAACCAACCTCGGCATCTGGGCACGGAGTGAACTTTAAGACACAAATGTTCATAATCATCCTCTGTCAGATAGACGCGGCCATTAACCCAGCACGGACTCCCTCCTCTCCTGTAACCAGACTGAAACCAACAAAGTCTTCCTGTGGCCAGGAACTGCCTGTCGCTGAACCTGACCGCTCTTCCCGGGAGTCCGTGCCGCCCTCTCACTTAAATAAAGACTGTAAAAGCTTCACTGACCTGTTTGCGGGTTGTCTCTGGGTCCATCCATATCCACTACAGTAATCCTTTACAGAGTTATTAACACCTGACATGTTTGCAAATAAACCACATTTCATTGCTTTACATTTTTTATCAATTGGAGTGATATTTTTAACGTCATATCATTATCTTTACCATTTTCCATCAACCCACTCTCTTCCACTTATATATCAGGTCAAGATGAGGATGGTGCCTATCTCCAACAGAGAGAGGGGTCCACCCTGAAAAGGTTGCCAGCCCATCGGAGGGCAACACATACAACCACACACACACTCACAGGTTGGCATCTGTAAATTGTAAGGACAATTTAAAGATGTCTATTAACATAATTGTTTTTGGACTGTGGGAGGGAGCCGGAGAACCAGGAGAGAACCCAGGAATGCACATGAAGAACATACAACCTCCATGCAGAAAGACAGCAGTCGCACCCAGGACCACCAAGGCAACAGTGCTATAAATTGCACCATCAAGCAGCACCTTTAGGACTTTTTCTTAATTCATTTGATTTGAGTGGGCAAGACGCTGTCTGGATGGAGTGATGGGTCTATCAATTTCTATTTTTCAATAGTTTTAAGACAGGATGCATAATCAATGGGGTTCACATAAAAAGCAAAAAATAAAATATAATAACTTTTTATTCAAAAGAAAGGTTTATACTAGGTCAGTTCAATATTTTCCTCCAAATTATTTAACACCTCTTTTTTTAAACAATATAGCTAAGCTCTGCTGTTTTCTATATTACTCCTGTTGGCTTTCTCCACATGCATTCTATCATTATAAAGCCCTGCAGGCAATGCTCATTATATCAATCAGTGAAAGTGTTCTGAACATGCCATTTAGTTCAATTGGCCTAAATGTATTCTAAGACCTGTTTGCAATCTGGTTAACCTCTAAAATGTAAAACAATAATATGAATATCTGGCTCTCCTGATATAATGCATAGTCAGGGATGTAATCAGTGGTCACTAACGGTCAGATAATTGAGAAGGAAATTGTTATTTTTTCCACTTTGCCTCTACAGAAGACAATATTGTTTAAATTGTTTTATTTGTGTCAAGCAAAGAATACAGACGTTTTCATGGAAAAAAACAAAAAGTCAAAAAGCTATCTACATCTGCTAACTTTAAAGTAGCTTACAGTTATTAGCTGATCCCTTCAGTTGGCTTAAACCTTTTTATGTTTAAGCGTCTATCTCAGAAAGTAATGTCTTTCCTCAGACGACCTTTTAGTTATGTAAAATCCACATTATAAGCTACTGATGGGGAACTTTTTTCAGCTATAACAATGTTCGCTTCTTTTTTCACAGTAGAAATGTTGGTAAATTGTCTTACCTCTCTGAATTGACTTCTTCAACTGCAGTTTATTTGAGTTATAAAGATTATATATGGAGTTATGATTTCTTTGCTTTCGATTATAAAATTCAGGCCATCTGTGAAAAGATTCCTTAAGATTCTAAGATTCGAAATGTCTTAAAAAGTCTGTGGAAATTATTAAAAACTACACTCTTTTTCTCAGAACATGCTTCCATGAGACACACACTGTTAATTCATCTAAAACAGCTGGTTTCCATAGTCTTTTTTCAGCCAGTCCTTTTCCACATAGGCTCTCACTTCTCCTACTGCACTCCTCAATGAGGCATCTGGGGCCAAAAGCTTACCAAACATCTCCATAGCTTCTGGAGTGAACCTCCTCCACAAAGGAGGAATATCCTCTTCAATATAAGAGTGTTTCTTCATCCTGCACCAGTCTGCAAACTCTAGGTAGAAGCTGTCTGAATCCATGCAGTGCTCCCATGGGAAGTAACCAGTGAGGATGCAAAAGATAACCACTGCAAAGGCCCAGGTGTCCAGGCTTGGCTCTACACTCAGAGGAGGCACTGTCACTTCTTTCTGGTTGTCCAGCAGAGCCACGCTGCAAAGTTCTGGGGCCATGTATGGCAAGGTTCCTCTGATGAAGCGTATAAGTGTTCCTCTCTTCTGGGCCAGGCCAAAATCGGCCAGTTTGACCTGACAACAGTTGGTGTCCAGCAGGAGGATGTTTTCAGGCTTCACATCCCGGTGGACCAGACCATGGCTGTGAATGAACTCCAAAGCACTGGCGATCTGGAGAACGCAGCGTTTGACAGATGACTCTGGGATACCAACCTGTGTCAAGAAACAGGATACAATTTCTTTGTAGCAGTTTTGTTTAAAAAATGGTTGTAAAGACACAAAACTAAAATCTCTATTTATTTGTAATTCTGTAATTTCTATATGTATTGAATGTAATTTTTATTGAATTATGTACAGGAGAATTACATTTCTTTAATGCTCCAGTCCAAGAAAAGGCAATAACAAGAAAAGGCATTTTTTTCCCCTTTTTGTTGTATTTGTTCATACACTCCTGATCAAAATCTTAAGACCAATGCAGTTTTCAATTAATTCCCTGCTCAAAAGTTTTTGTCTCTTACGCTGATTTCTTCTTTTAACACTGTGAAGCTCTAATTAGAACCTTCTTTAGATCCAATAGTGCAAAATGCAAATTTTAGCAATTTTTTGACTGGTCTTAAGATTTTGATCAGGAGTGTACTTGTGTCACTGTCACTAGATCATCAGGGTGTTAAAATCAGAGAGCTAGTTCCACCTATTGGAAAGACTAAATATTTATAGAAAGAAAATGTTTCTATTTATTTTACTATTTCACTTGTGTCTTTAGAAAGGGTTCATATTGGTGATGTTAAAGAACATAGAGTACATGATGGTGCCACATCAGTTCTTGAAGTGAGACCTTAACCCTAACCTGAAACAGCTGGCTGAGCTTTGCACAAACTTAATTCAGAGATATAGTGTCATATTGCATAAAAGTAAAAGGGTCCCACTGGCTTTCAAACCACGCTATTATTAAACTTCTGATATCGATCCATCCTCTACTACTTGTCTATTGGAAACGCAGGAGGACTGATGCCTTTCTACATAATTCTATTGGCAGAAGGTGGAGTACACCCTGGACAGGTCAGAAGGCCAACACAACAATAAACACACTCCTGCCGGGTAGACGTTTCCATTGATTGTTATGCAACTATATTTTCTCCCTAGTCATAAACCTTAGATGTAAATGTAAAACAGTAATCTCCCCCTATGGGACCTGGAATAGGTCCCCATGAGGATGGTTGTTCTCCATGATGAAGGAAAAACATTGTCGAAAAACACACCCACACACACATCTGACATACATTTTTAATCTCCACTTAGTATTTGGCTAAACAGTTAAAGGACCCACAGTCCTGATGATTTGGCTTTTGCTGGTTTTTGTCCTTCATTGCCTTTCTATCATGAATGAAACATCCTACAGTAAATTCAGAGCACAACACAAACAACGAAGAACAACTTTATAAGATTAATTGTCTCTATTGTGAGCATGCTACCCATTCAAAGGCAGGGTCACCCAATGACCACTTGTTTAATTCTTTATCTGTTTTTAAATCTCTTTGTTATTATTGGTATAAATGTAATACATCCCTAGACATAATCAAATATTGTTTTGTTGGTTTGTCCGAATAGGGCAAATCAGTTAGGATACTTAAGCCAAAACCGAAGAGCATAAGTAATCTAAAAGCTTAAGGCACAGGAGCTATATGAACAGGATTCACTGTATCTAAATAGAGTGTTAGAGTTTGATGATCCGTCTGAAAAGACTCACTTTTGGCTTGATGACTGCAAAAAGATCCTTCCCAATCACAAGCTCCTGGGCAAAGCAGTAGTGCTCTTTAGACTGGAAGGCAATGCCAAAGAGGCCCACAATGCAGGGGTGGCAGGACAGGTGTAGAGAAATGCAGTACTCTCGCAGAAATCCCTGCAGCTTAGTTGAGGATTTAGGCATCACTTTCAAGGCCATTGGAGTTCCTTTAAATCAGAAACAGGACAGTAGTCAAATCAGGACTGAATAGTGATCACAGTCTACTTATATAAACTTTGACTTTATTGAAACAAGCTATTTGACTGACTGCAACCCTATTTATACACAGAAACACATTATGCATTGACCATTGGTGGGTTTTCAGTTCTATGATGTAAATGTATCTGTATACTTTTTTTTTTAAAGTAATTAGTTATATACTTCTATCCTCATTGACTCATAAGGTACCAAGTGCTGTATCGCAAGTACAGACCCAAGCAAAACTTTGGGTACCGTACCTTATACCTTCAACAGCCAAACTTTGACCGGACGCAGCGTCGGCCCTGTCAAGTGTACCCTAAAATTCTGCGGGATGCCTCGGTGTGACTGTCCTGGCCTCCTGTGGGCACGCTAATCCAGATTTCACCCTGTTGCTCTCACTGCGAACTTTCAAAACATCAGCCCTGAAGCCTCAGCCCTGCCGTTTTGCCATAGTTTGGAGCAGTTCCAGAAAGTGCCGGTTTGGGTACGGAATGTGGAGATAAGGGGCGGGCTCTGATACCTCACAATTTTCGTCGTACCTAGAGCATAAAAAGGTTTGGCCAGCTGTACGATGGTGGGTGGGTGTACGGAAAGTGGAAGTTTATGATGAGTCGCCTACACTTCTGAATATATCCTATTGGGAGTATAAGCAACTCCCCTTATGCACCAATTTTAGCACATGCCTTTTCCCTTGAGTACAGAAAGTGGTAGATGAGGTACGGCCGCCAATACCTGACATGTCTTGGTCTGAGTGATGACAAGTTTGGTCAGGGAGTACGGAAAGGGGAAGTTAAGGTACCGATGATGACATTTTTTAGTTTTTTTTCTTGGATGACTGCATCTCTTGGATGACCCCTGAAGCCCTTAATTCCAACCCGCTATAATCAATTGATGGAATTGGTGGATTTTTTTTTTTCTTAGCCCTACTTGGTGAGCCTAAGCCTTTGGTGCCTCTGGAGACGCCTGTAACCTTTGGCTCATTTTAAGCACTTCCCATGCTCTGATTTCT
>NW_015150773.1:818912-826106 GCF_000732505.1 Cyprinodon variegatus
TCCCATGTTAAACTGAAATAAAATCTAAAAAATCACTTAACTTTTTTTTTTTTTTTCAGTGGCCCTAATCCTCTTCCGTAGAACCTGCAGGGGTGTTTGCCAGGGTCTAGATTTGTCTCCTGTCTTTTTCTCTCTTTTTTGCTTCACTCTGTTCTCCACCAGGTGGCGTCAGTGAGAGCATGGTGGCTGGGTGGAGTAGCAGGTGTTTCACATCTACCTAATCAGGAGTTTAAAAGAAGCCTGCTGCCTGAGAGTCTATCAGTGTGGTAAACTATAGCCCTGTAGTGTGTGATTGATTTCAAGTTTCCTGGAAACAATATTTTGTTCTCAGGTTCTCAGAGTTCTGGATTTTGTTCCAACCCTCCTTCTGCTTCAAGTTTTCAACTTTAAACATTGGAGAATGTATTTGGATTTCAATTCCCTGACTGGAAGCTTTCTGACTTGTCTTCCTTTACTAGTGTGATCTTGCCCTGCCAACCATCCACTGTGCTTCCTCAATCTCCTCACTGTCAGCTCCCAAGCAACCCTGAACTCTCCTTCTTTCTCAACCAGAGAAAGAAGCTCTGGCTACACAGACCTCCTGGACATTTTTCATCTCCTTCAGACAGAAGGACTTCAGTCTCCGTCTAATTGCTCCTTCAATATTTTTTTCTGAAATAGAGTGTTCTGTATGTGGGTTAAATGTGTCCCCAAAACCATTACCGTATTACCTCTAAAACGATGTGTGACCAGGAGCACTTTGCCATATTTTCCTCTGCCAATCTCCTTAACGATGTTAAAGTGCTCCTGGATCTCCAGCTCTCCGATGCTCTGTGCTGTCAGCTCCATTAGCTCATCGATGAGACTCTCATCAGCGAGACCCAACTCAATCATCTGCATTGCAAAAAAAAAATAATGTATTCATTCATTTTTATTCCAATATCGATCATATTAATGAAAGCTGCAGTTTGTGTGTGCAGGCATTAATGTGACTGACTTTCTCACAGCTCACATGATGAGGATCCCATCAATCGGAATCAACACGAAATTACTTCTGTTTAAAAATGTGTCACCAAATTTAAATACATGTTTCTTCTTTAATTTATGTCTTTAAAAATTATAAACCAAAAAAGTGAATAAGACAGTACAACAATATCGAAGTTGATATTGTTGATCATTTTTGAAGAGTAACTGACAAATGTCTTTGCCTCCTATATAGTTTCTTTAAAAAATATCAAATTGCTTAATCGATTAAACATGATCATATTAATCTCATTTTTTGTGTTAAAATCAATATTGTCTATCCAATAAGCATCACTCATAAATAAGGATTTTTAGCAAATATCTTGTCCCTCATAATAGTTTATTCAAATCTCAGATCAGTTTAATCGACAATAGTCATTCACTGCAAAGCTGCTTACCTTTTCTCTTGACTGCTCCTTAACTAAGTCACTGGAACTTGATTGCTAGAAAGTGCAAAGAAATGTATTACAGCTTATACTAACATGAGCAACTCTAGCTGATAAATGTATAACTTCTCTTCTTTCCAGCCTTCACTTTGCTGCTGCTGCAGGAGAGGATCTGAAAGCTCTGCACTGCCTGGCTCACAGCGCAGCTTTCAACTGCTGGGATGCATCAGAGCCAACTTAAACAGCTGATTTCAAATTGGCTCTGCAAAGGACACACAGTCCTTTACCCCCACCCCAACACATACAATCAAACACACCCCCTCTCGTCTTGTTATATGTAGTGAGGACCATGTGTTGATTGCCAATGATATTCAGTCATTTTCAAACCTTTCTATGCGCTAACCCTAAAGGTAACCCTAAACCTAACCATTAGAGGTAGATACCTCACCCTATCCCAACTGACTCCTTAGCCATAGACCATGCACATCCAACGTCAGTCCTTGAGGGTCACGTCCTTCAGGTTTTAGAGGTTTCCCTGCTTCCATTGATCTGATTTCCATTGAAAGCGGATTAAAAGGCTTGTGTTGAACTGCAATCATCAGAATAATCTGATTTGGAGCCGAGAAATACTGAACCGCTGTAGGACAGTGTCCCTCAAGGACCGACTTTTGACATGCCTGTCCTATTTTTATTATTAGCAAAATAACTTGTCCTAACGTGTCCTCACTCCAAAGGTTAAAAACTGAAAATGATCCTCACTCTTACTCTAAAGCAGGAGCAATTCAATTTGTTTATACCTAACCAGATAAGGCAAATGCATATATATAAGACATATTCAATTTTTTTATTCAGTTTATTTTTCTCTTGACATGGTTTGGCCTTCAACACTTAAGGCCAAAATCACATTTTTTTCATTTAACTTCAGAGTTTCCAGTTTGATCGTTTTTTTTTATTACAAGACATCAATTTGAGATTATAATCCCAGCTGAAGAATGGTTTTCTAAGGACTGTGCAGTCATGGGGTGCATCAAAGATGGACAAGAAGCTGAGAACAGAGAGCTAATGATCCGCTTTGTGGCATGGTGTGGAAACAATCGTCTGATCCTTAATGTCAACAAAACAAAAGAGATGATTATAGATTTCAGAATAAACAGAAACAAGATGAGTCCTATTAAGATCATAGGAGAAAAAGTGGAGCTGGAGGAGTATAAATACCTTTACTGGAAGTGTCAGATCAGATTATACTTTAACATCAGAGCAAATGACCTAAAGAAGCTTAATGAGCTAATTAAGAAGACCAGCTCTATACTAAAAACTCATTGAAAACCTCTGGAGATTATTTTACAAATGATTCTTCTTAAAGTGAAGAAGATCATGCACAATAGTGAGCATCCTCTTCAGAAGATTTTTAAACAACAGAGTGTCTTCAGTAAGAGGCTTCTCCAGATCAGGTGCAAGAAAAACCGCTACAGAAGATCCTTCCTGCTCACAGCTATCAATATCTACACCTGTTAAAAAAAAAGCTTCTGAGTAAATACAACATTTCACTTTCCTTTGGGATTAATTACATATTTTTTGAATTTGAAGTGAAGAGTCAAGTTGTAAAAGAGGAATACCTCCCTTATAGAAGCCTCAGGCACACCGATGGCATCTGGCTGCTCACTAAGAGGCTGATTGATGTTTTTAGATTAACATAGATGATGATGGCTGCTGTTACTCCCTTAACATGCTCCCTTAAGGGCCCCACATACAGTACTAGTGCTGAAACTTTCTCTGAAAACATTCATGCAGACACCAGGCAGACTTTGCATAGACAGGTGCCTGCAAAGCTTTTGTTTGAACTGTGTACTGCTAAGTGGAAAAGTAGTTATTTGCTAGAAATAGGTATTCATACAAAACTGTTCTACATGTTTCACTGAGATGAAAGGCTCCCCTGAAATGATTGATGGCAGCGACAGACTGTCTAAAGCAGCAAGTCACAAGAACCTGGACTATCTCAGTCACTCTCTTGGCCTCACTGACATCTGGCAGGAGAAGAAAGAGCGCAACGTCCCCTTCTAAGATTTTTTTTTCTGCTTTATGTTTAACAGCATACAGGTTTTACTGTATCCATTTTCTCCCGCTTAGTCCTGTCAGGGTCGCACTGGGGGTGGTCTCTATCTCAGGCAGTCTATAGGCGACAGGCAGGGTCCAGCCTGTTGAAGGGCAACACAGAGACACACAACCATACACACACAAAATCACACCTAGAAACAATTTAGAAAAGCCAATTAACCTTAGAGTCATGTTTTTGGACTGTGGGAGGAAGCCGGAGTAACCGGCGAGAACTGACAAGGGAGAACATGCAAACTCCATGCAGAAAGACCCCGGACAGGGAGTCGAACCCAGAACTTTTTTGCTGCAAGGCAACAGCGCTCCCCATTGCATCACTGTGCAAGGAAAAGGAAAAAAAAACAGAAAAGTTTCACAGATGGTAGAAAATAAAATGCAAGGCGGATTACAGTACTAGGTTCCTCTATCAATGGGGGTTACCCACATTAATTGTACAAAAATCGTACTTGATCTGGATACTTACTACTGATTTAACTTTCTGCACTTGTCAAGGCTCAGACAAATGGACCAAGAATTTAGGCAGACAGAAGAGGTTAATTTAAAACGCTTTATTGAAAGCTCTGGATTATGCGAGGCGTCAGCTTGGACCGACTTGCTGGATTCTCTGATTATAAGTTCTGTCCATGTCCAGAGGAAGGAGTGGGAACCAGTCTGTTGTGAGCCACTCAGAACAGGCGGCAGGAGCCGCCCAGAGAGTTCAAGGAGCGGGGCAAAGCAGCCTGTAAAGCTAAAGCGAGCAGAAGCTGAGAGCAGAAGGTTGGAGAGGCAGAGTCCAGAGCAGGTAATGAAGCAGGGCTCCAGACCAGAAGATCAGAGGGATACAGAGGTACCAAGGGGATAATCTAAGCTGGGGTCAGTGGAAACATCCAAGGTCGTTAACAGGCAGAGTACAAATAGCAGCCCAAAAACAGGAGACAGGCAGAAAAAAACTGGAAAAGGGGCAAACCAAAACTCAGCTACCGAGGGGAAGAAACAGCTCAGGATCAGGCGGTCAAACAACAATACAGGTACGCTCGATATTTCTCAAACAAGGATTGAATAATCTGGAACTGATGGATTGAAAACAGGCAGCATAAATTGGAGCTGGAAACAGGTGGATCAGATGAGCGGTAATGAGGAACCAGGGAGAGTTAGACAGGTGAATGGAATGAGCAATCAAAACAGCAACTGGTGCCAAGATCATGACAGCACTATATGTCACCAGTGGGTTTCAATAATTCTACCTGGAGAGACTCAAATAGAGAAAAAAGCCATTACAAAGATTTTATTGACATGAATGAAATAAATTCTTTGGTGCTCTGACTCCAGCGGAAGACATTATGCTGCAAGATATCATGAGCCTGGACGAATAACTTAGGAAGAGGATTAGACTTATCTTACCCTGGGGCTCCGACACTGGTGGTGGAATAAGCCAGAGGATGACTACAGGAGACAGAGGAAATGGGATGGAGGATCCAAAACGTATTCAGAAAGCAGAGAAAAAGACTTACGACCCTACAGTTCTAATAACGGTCTCACGTACGTGTTGAGCAGAGCTGTGACCATCCAATCACAGACCCGATTTAGGGACTCATAAAGTGAGCTTCTCAGGATTGACTGCGGTGTCAGCCAATCACACAAGAAAAGATGAAGGGCCAATCAGGAGCTTGCGGGCAGTCTAAGCTCAGGGAAGCAGGCTTCAGCTTGAGCTACAATTTTCCACTTGGTCCTAGAGTGTACTGTAGCATAACATTGTTTTTGGACATTAAAAAGTGCAAGGGACCAAAGTAAAAAAGTGCAGGGGACATGTAGCCTGGGTGCCAGTCCGAACTTAGTCCCGCCCACAAGGTTTGAGTTCGGGGAAGTTCGGTCTGGCTCTGCTCCATAGTAGCGCGAGTATTAAAGCCCACTGTCAGGCGATCCAATCAAATTGTCAGGGCGGGCTTTATACGATGATGGACAGATGATCAAGAGTAACGTAATCAACCACCTGACCAAAGCGCGCTTGGGTGACAACAACAATGGCTGCCGCTGGAGAGTTGAGGTGTGTAGATTCTGCTATTAGGTCTGTTCTAGAAGATATCGACAGCAAATTAATTTTAAAAGAGGAACAGAGAAACGCGATCAAGGCTCATCTTCTTATTCTAGGCGTGAAACTGCACGTTTTGATTTTTGTGGACAACAACTATGCCTCGCTTAACATACGTCACGCACTCCGTTGCTCTTATTGGTTGTAGGTCTATCCAATTGAGTGCAGAGGCATTTTTTTTCCTGGTTCGTTCGAAACACGCCCCATAATCACAGCTCTATGGGGCAGCATCAGACTCATTCTGACTAGAATTGAGTCGGACTACGTCAGGCTAGGGGACATGTCCCCCGTGCCCCAATTTAACATCCATTGTTGAAGCACATCAAGATGCATCAAAAGATCCTGCAGCGCCTCTAGAGCAGCGGTAGGGCAACTGAGCAGCTGAAGCAGCGCTTAATGAGCTTCTGAGCATCTGAAGTGAAAGAAGCGCTTCAGAAGCAGCAGCTGCTGGAGTTGGAAAAATGTAACTTTTGCTGCTGGACGCCCCACATCGACCAAAGCTGATCTGGGAGCTGGCAGGGAGACAAACACAGCGCTGCTGATGCAAAGCGCTATGATCACTCCTCTGAAACAGTTTATTAACAACTAGATTAAGTTACAATGTCGAAACCTGCCGGCACAGTATGTTTGCTTTTATTTGTCTTATACCTGCAGTTTTTAAAACATACCTGAAAAACTCTAACTGTCAGGGCTCCTGTCTGTGTGTTTGTTATTTGGGTTTGTCTCCCACCAACAGGAGGCGCCTGGTTCCGGTTCGCCTCCTCACACACCTGCTGACGGTTTCCTCATTAACGGAGTGTTCTTAAGCTGCTGATTGCCACTACCTCGACGCAAGAGTGTTTGCCAGTTTCTGGTACTCTAGCCAAGCTGAGTTTTTCACTGAGTAAGACTGAGTTCTTGTCTCCCTGAGTTTTAAACTTTGCTTTTTTGTTTTTGCCTCTAGGCAGGAAGTCTTCCTGCAAACTGGACCTTTTCGGACCTTCTCTCCCAGGAGGGATCAACTGTGTCTTAAACTGAGCCAGGGATTCAAACAGGAGGTTTGGATCCAGTCTCCTTTGAGAACGTTGAAATTACATGAGCAAGGAAATCATCTTCACCACGACCCGTTCAAGTACAGTTGGAAATCTGAGTGGCAATCAGCGCCTCTGTCCGAGTTCTGGGTAAAACCTGTTCAGCCCTCCGCCGAGTCAGACAAACACTGGAAACCAACACACAGATTGCAGTCAAGGATCCTTCACTTTTCTGGAAACGTGAGTCAACAACCAGATCCTCTGCTTCAAATCCACGAATCTAATTTCCCACTGCACCTGAACTAATAGCCTGTCTTTCCCTCATCTTCCAGTTCCGGTCGAGCAGAGTTCAGAGAAACTTTGCACCGAGCTTAACATCCTCAATAAAACCCGTCCAACTTTTCATCCGTGTCTCTCTGTTTGGTTTTACTGCATGTGGGTCCGAGCCTTAGATAAAATCATTACACTAACATCTTTAGTTTCAATTTTGTTTAGTGAGTTTTATCTGATCTAGTAATTTTTTTGTTATCATTAAATTTTGCATGTTTTATTTGTAGGTTTTGTCTGATTGTCAAGGCTCAGAACAGAGGACCCAGTATTCAAGGAAGACAGACAG
>NW_015150773.1:826566-830772 GCF_000732505.1 Cyprinodon variegatus
ACTGCATGTGGGTCCGAGCCTTAGATAAAATCATTACACTAACATCTTTAGTTTCAATTTTGTTTAGTGAGTTTTATCTGATCTAGTAATTTTTTGTTATCATTATATTTTGCATGTTTTATTTCTAGGTTTTGTCTGATTGTCAAGGCTCAGAACAGAGGACCCAGTATTCAAGGAAGACAGACAGATTACTCTAAAAGCATTTATTAAACAAATGATGGATTAGCAGTGGGCAGCTAGGGTGTCTAAGGCAGGAACCTCTGAAGGAGGAAAACACAGGTTAGTGACCTATAATTTGGGGTCGCTTCAACTGTATCATTTTGTTCTAGATATTCTTTAAAAGTCTTCTGAATATAATTAAACACAATTCAGTTTATTTATATAGAGCCAATTCACAATACATGTCATCTCAAGACACTTTATATAGAGACAATTCAACCAGATCATACAGTCAAATTGATTCACATTGAGCTTTATCAGTAACAGCTTGCATTGACAATGAACAATCTGACACGGAAAAATTAACACTGAAAATTTAAAATTCCCTCAATAAAAGTAAAGGAGCTCCAGTATTTTTTCACTGATTTCAGTGTAACTGCAGATTTCCTTCACTAAAAGCTGGCACTTTGAATCGGGGGCGGGCCTAAACTGAAGGCTCCTTCGTGGTCCTTCCATTTTTTCTGTACTCTTCTTCATCTACCTGTAGTAAGCTAATGGAGGACTCCTCAAGTATCACTGCTCAACCACAGGAAAGGATATTAATTTTCTTATTATTTTTTCACTGTATGAATCAGCAAGTAATCTAGTAAGTTTAGATTCAAATAAGGCTAATTGACAACCTATATTTCAAAAGACAAAAACAGAATCTCGTGATAGCTCTGGAGCTAAATCAGGGAAGGACCTCGGAGGAGCCTTCAGTTTAGCCCCGCCCCCGATTCAAAAATAATACCAGCTTGTAGTGACGTCATAGCCGCAGGAACCCCTCAGTGACACTAAAATCATCTCCCATTGAAAAAATGCTTTATTTTTTACATCAATAATTTTATCAAGGAAATTTAGAATTTTCAATGTTTAAAATTTCAGTGTTTAGCTTTTCAGTGTTTGATTTCTCAATGTCAAATCTCACATTCAATGTCAGTGCAAGCTGGCACTGATTTAGCTCCATACAAACCACATGAAAGAGTTAGCTCTAAAAGAGTTCAAGTGAGTCCTTAAGGTAGAGTTTTGGCAATCTTCTCTTCATAAACACAGTGATTTTGATGCACTGAAAGAATTTCCTTTAGAATAGCAGCACAAATTATATAGCAAACAGATCTGTTGCAGTAGTCTTTGATAATAGTGAAATGAAACTTAATTGATTTGACTCAATTAAGTTCCATTTAATACAAAAATGAACAAATACCAATAAACCATGTATTCAATGTGACAGCATTGAGATATTTATAACAGTTGCAGTTAGGCTAGGATGTCAGCCACTGACAAGGAATCACAAGATGCTGAACCGTGCCAAAACTGGGTCATAAAATTACCATTGAGTTATTAAACTAAGCTGCCTTCCACAAGATGGCCAACACACCGACGCATTCGAGTAACAGCGTGTAGAATTTACACTCTGAAGATCGCAAGAGACTTCGTGGGGAGACCACAACAAACAGAGGTGGAATCAAAGAGAAACACACACAAAAGATGGCAAAAACACAACTGTAAAAAGATAGGAATGACAGCTTTAACATTAAAAACACACAATTATAATGTTTCCAAAGAGTGCCCAATCACTGCCCATTAAGATTAGACTGGAATGGTTCTGGAATACAGGAGTCCGCAGTCCGGGTCCACATAGGAATGGACAGGTTCGAGTTCCAGGAATCCAACAGAGCGTGAAGGCAGGTTCAGACTCCTGTGCGTCGAGCATCCAGCTCAGACAGAAACGTACAGACAGGCAGAATCCAGCAGGATTCCAACCGAGGTTCAGGTGAACAGATCAAACGGGGACAGACAGGGCCAGTGGGTGAGAGGGAAGAGAATCAGGAAATCAGAATCTCCAGGGAAACGCTGAAACGCTCTCACAACTTGTAGGGAATTAACTCGCCTGAAGACAAGGGCTCCAGAACAATCTCCTACTGGAAACGCAGAAATAACTAAAACTAATGAAACTGACAAACAATGATCAGGCCCCGATAGCTGGAACCCAATATAAAGGAGCAACAGTGGGTGGACGAGATCAGTGATAATTAGAAAACTGGGCAGAGTTAGGCAGGTGAGTGAAATGAACAATTAAGGCCAGCTATCAGGGCAGCTGTTTCTGACATTTTGAGTTGAAAAAGCTTCCTGGATGGGAAGCAAAACGTCTTCAAACTTGGAAACAAAGTCCAGTGGATTGTATTTTAACTTTTTTGGACTGACTATGACCTGGATGACAGAATCTTCAACAGTTTTTTTGATAGTTACGGCTACTTGAGGATGTGATGTCAGAGGGAAGGGCTGTATTAAAATCACATCCATTATCTGTTGGTATCACATGGAAGTTATAGTTCTGATCTGTAACAATAACAATAACATCCAACATTGGATGTTGGGCAACTTTGTACATCAGTGATTTGTATTCAATTGGGAAACGTTGCTCTCCTGTCTGCTTTGATTTCACTCACTGTTTGCTGCAAAATGAATGACCAACTTTAAACACATTACAAATGGGAAAGGCTCACAGCAGATATCTCTACTTTTAGAAGATGGAAACTGCTGAGAAATTTGTGCTTCCATGTGGTGTTGCCAAAGTGTTCAGAATCACAGAAAAAAAGATTTTCTGTCTTTGGAATTTTATCATTCATCCATCTGCATCTTTTTTCTTTAGCTTCATGTTTACGCCTGTGGACTGACAGCCCCCCCCACGGCCTTGGGTACAGCCGTTGGCTGGGAGATATTACAGTTGTTTATCTCTCTCTTCTATTTCTGTATTTAGAACTGATCAGTGAGTCAGATGTCAAATTACTTCATCCTTTCCGCCAAGTCCAAGTTCCAGAGCATCCCACAAGTCTAGATCAATGACCAAGAGGTTTACAGACTTTGCTATACATCACCATGGGGAAGACAGGTCCCAGAAATCCTGCTGGGCGTCAGTCACACAGCAGGCACACACTTCTATTTAAAGATTTCTAACAATGAAATGTTCTGGGAGGTGATATTCAATCTAGAATTACTCAGTAATTGGGTTAATCACTTTTAAAATATCTCAGTAATACTAAAACATTAAAAAAATTTAAGAGGAAATTATTTTCAAGCCCAATAACTGCAGCTCAGTTAGTGGCTTTTGGGAAAGTATAAATCCTCAGTAGGCGAATGGAAGCTATAAGTTCATGTGTGCATCTTCATTAGGCTGACAGAAGCAACCATTAAGCAGAACGTTAATCTGTAACCATATCCAGGCAGGCTGTCCTCACCCTTTCTATCAACACTCACACTGCTGTGAACTCCATTCCTTCTTTCCACCCAATTATAACCTTTCTATTTTAAGCTCCTGTCCCCTCTCCTCATGAATTTAGAAGGGCTTTACATACACACTGCAGGAATCCAGTAGTAGACACGTTTAGGCTTAGTGAGCTAATATGTGTTATTAAGACTGAAAGTTTTCAATTAACTATGAAAACAGAAAGTATCTGAACTGAAACATGTTTTAAGTCATTTAAAAGAGTTCCTTCTGACAACTTCTCACTCTCAGATTAATCTGTGACCTGCTGCATGTTACCCAGATTTTATGTTTTCCAATTTAATCTTCATTAATGTTTCACATAAAAAAAAAGATTGTTTCTAAACTGTATAAAAAAAAAAAAATGTTGTGTAAACCCCCAAAAAACTAAGTGTTAGATATGAGGACAATAATTTCAGTCAGTTCAGGTAATGTCAGTCGTTAACTACTCCTTCCCTTAAGCTGCTTAAAAAAAAAAAAAAAAAATCAACATTTAGCTAATGTTCATGTTTTTGTTGTGAAGTTCTGGGAAACCACCCCCTGCAGACTCAATGTTGAATTTTATGAATAACGTAGAAATATATTTAAAGGAATAAGCCAGAGGATGAGAGAACTGGTTACTGGAACCAGTTCAGTAGCTTTTATTTGTCCCAGTATGGGTAATTTTGTGCAGTAGTAGTACACCTTTCACACACATGTTCACATTTGACAAATCACAGATAAAAAAAAATAAAAGAAGCACA
>NW_015150773.1:830958-833168 GCF_000732505.1 Cyprinodon variegatus
TCAGAATTCTGACTTTAATCTCAGAATTCTGACTTTAATCTCAAAATTCTGACTAAATTCTGACAATAAAAAAACTCAGAATTCTGAGAAAAAAAGTCAGAATTCTGAGATTAATTTCGGATACTATACTGAAATAAAATAAAAAAAAATCAGTTAACATTTTTTTTTTTTTTAAGTGGCCCTAACCCTCTTCCGTATGAATGCATGCAACATATGGCTCTCTGCTTTTCCTGGTAGAGTTTAGCAGCTGAAGAGCAGAGGGAATAAAGGAGTGTTTGTATCTGTTGGTCCGAACCCCGGTTTGATATTTTAGATGAAGTTGTTTTCATCATTTTATTTAATTTGTTTTACTTTTTCTCGCAGCACAGATAGTCTACCTATATAAAGTTCTCTTTATGATTTTGTTTTAGAATTATTCTTTTACATAGCTTCTCAATATTTTCTAAACCTACATGAATTAGAACCTCATCTTTCTTTAACAAACTACCGTCAAGCAGCATGTAGAACATGCAATCTGCTGATTTAAATGGGCAGAACCAAACTGCTTTGCATGTCTTAACATTTATGCTGCAATCTGTGTTGATCCCAATAAAATGCTGTCTTACTGCATCTACAGAAAAAATAAAATAAAAATCATGCATTTGTAATTTGGTGCCCCTTATTCTGAATCTTTAAAGATTAGGTCCAAACTATGGCCGTTGTCATTACCCGATCCGTCCCGGAAGCACGATCCGTCCTGCGCATGTGGCATCAGCTCATTTTGTTAAAAAGACCTAACTGACATTTTTTCCAACCCAAAAATAGTAAGTGTACTGAAATATAATGTGTCAAATGTTAATAATGTATTTCCTGTGAAAATAAATGCCTAAAATCCTCTCTGTTTTCACTTGATCTCTGCTGATCTGCACCAGAAATCCCCCATTTCCTGTTTTTAGCAATAGAATTAAACATAAATCAAGTCTTTTTGAGTTTATGCTTTCCTTTCATGTTTACATTATGGTATATAGTGTGTAATCTAAAGGAAGAAACAACTAAAATGCAGATAAACATGGTTTAATTATATTTTGCCGGACCGCTCTGGGCATGTCCAATGATGACGTCAGAGAATCAGTTTAACGAAGAAAATGTAAAAGCCTCACAAAACTCCTAAAACATTTTTTAAGGGTGTGTATTAGCATTCTTTAGTGAGTTAAGGATAGAAATAAGCAATTTTAGTACCATAATTACATTATTTATGGAAACCCAGATGCATGTCTGTTTGTGTATGCGCAGGATGGATCGTGCTTCCAGGACGGATCGGGTAGTGACAGGCAGCCCACTGCTCCCCGAGGGGATGAGTCAAAATGCAGAGAGTGAATTTCCCCATCGTGACACAATAAAGGGATTTATATTACATCACACAAATAAGATCCATCTTCCACTATACATGGGGAGATAGAAATCTGTTGAGCTCAAGGCGTAGTATCTAGAAATAACAACAGTATTGCTTTGCTTGCTTTTATTTAAAACAGCTGCATATTTCACATCTTCCTTGAAAAAACTTTTTTACTCAACTATATATCCCCATCTACACTAGTCACAAAATAAAATGGTATTTTGCTAAGGCTCTGCATGCATCATAACACACAGACAGCAAAGTCCTGAACATGTAAGCTGTCAACCCCTAAGGGACTGGGTTGACCTTCAAAGATATCTAGAAATGATGGTTGAATGGAAACTGCCAGTTGGACCGTAAAGTGCTCACATGACAAACGAAAATTGAGTCCAGGGTCTAAAAGTTCACATTTGGACACAAGATTGAAAGATGTTGTCTTTCGCTCCACACTTAGTTACAATTGGTAACTTAGCTAACTCTCAAGTGAATTACTGATCAGTCTGTATGTTTATGCAGTCTGATTGTGTAGTTGTCATGGTTACAAAAACAACATGAGGACTGGTATTAATGCTGGACAGCTGGAGAAGCCACTTTGAAATGTCAAACTTGTGCGTAGAAATGTCTGCTAGGATGCTTTACATGCATTTATGTGGACTTGAATATGTCTATGCAACAGTGCTGACTAAATTACATGATTTAAAACACCAAACGACATCAAAAAGTTTACTTTAAAAAAACATAATCTATATACAATAATGATATCACAGTATTAATCCCTCCTATTTATAAATAATCCAGATTTTCCAGTTTGATGCCATCTTCTATATTCCATCTA